>NW_027595476.1:47500-105000 GCF_031162955.1 Sander vitreus | reverse complement strand
TTTTTTGACGTTTTTGGTGCTGTTTATTGCAATCATTTCTTTCGTTGTATTCATCGTCTGGAATAGAGGATTTAATGTCCTGTACCAGATATTTTCAATACATTTGAATGCAATGAATGCACCATTACTCTTACAATACATCTCTCTTCATTTTCGTCTACAATCGTCTCTACTTTTTCATCATGAGATAGAACATTCAGCTGTTCTAGGGTTGGGGACCGAGATCTTTGCCTTAACGACCGTTCGGTGCCACTGATATGTCTACGCTGCCCTTTAATACTCCTAAACGGACGTTAGAGGCAACAGAAGCATCGCTGCATGTGACGCTAGTTAACATAATACACTTGGCAGCAGGTAACGTTAGCCTACTGTTAGCTAGTTAACACTACACCTGACAAAAGGTAACGTTAGCCTACCGTTAGCTAGTTAACATTACACTTGGCAGCAGGCACGAGCTACCGTAGCGTTAGCACTCACGCAGTCTAGCTAGTTAACATTACACTTGGCAGCAGGTAACGTTAGCCTACCGTTAGCTAGTTAACACTACACCTGACAGAAGGTAACTTTAGCCTACCGTTAGCTAGTAAACAATACACTTGGCCGAAGGTAATGTTAGCCTACCGTTAGCTAGTTAACACTACACTTGGAAGCGGGTAACGTTAGCCTACCGTTACCTAGTTAACACTACACTTGGCAGCAGGTAACGTTAGCCTACTGTTAGCTAGTTAACACTACACCTGACAGAAGGTAACGTTAGCCTACCGTTAGCTAGTTAACACTACACTTGGCAGCAGGTAACGTTAGCCTACCGTTAGCTAGTTAACACTACACTTGGCAGCAGCTAACGTTAGCCTAGCGTTAGCTAGTTAACACTACACCTGACAGAAGGTAACGTTAGCTTACCGTTAGCTAGTTAACACTACACATGACAGAAGGTAACGTTAGCCTACCGTTAGCTAGTTAACACTACACTTGGCAGCAGGTAATGTTAGCCTACCGTTAGCTAGTTAACACTACACTTGGCAGCAGGTAACGTTAGCCTACCATTAGCAAGTTAACACTACACTTGGCAGAAGGTAACATTAGACTACCGTTAGCTAGTTAACACTACACTTGGAAGCGGGTAACGTTAGCCTACCGTTACCTAGTTAACACTACACTTGGCAGCAGGTAACGTTAGCCTACCGTTACCTAGTTAACACTACACCTGACAGAAGGTAACGTTAGCTTACCGTTAGCTAGTTAACACTACACTTGGCAGCAGGTAACGTTAGCTTACCGTTAGCTAGTTAACACTACACTTGGCAGCAGGTAACGTTAGCCTACCATTAGCAAGTTAACACTACACTTGGCAGAAGGTAACATTAGACTACCGTTAGCTAGTTAACACTACACTTGGCAGCAGGTAACGTTAGCCTACCGTTACCTAGTTAACACTACACCTGACAGAAGGTAACTTTAGCCTACCGTTAGCTAGTTAACACTACACATGACAGAAGGTAACGTTAGCCTACCGTTAGCTAGTTAACACTACACATGACAGAAGGTAACGTTAGCCTACCATTAGCTAGTTAACACTACACTTGGCAGCAGGTAACGTTAGCCTACCGTTAGCTAGTTAACACTACACTTGGCAGCAGGTAACGTTAGCCTACCATTAGCTAGTTAACACTACACTTGGCAGCAGCTAACGTTAGCCTAGCGTTAGCTAGTTAACACTACACCTGACAGAAGGTAACGTTAGCCTACCGTTAGCTAGTTAACACTACACCTGACAGAAGGTAACGTTAGCCTACCGTTAGCTAGTTAACACTACACTTGGCAGCAGGTAACGTTAGCCTACCGTTAGCTAGTTAACACTACACTTGGCAGCAGGTAACGTTAGCCTACCGTTAGCAAGTTAACACTACACTTGGCAGAAGGTAACATTAGACTACCGTTAGCTAGTTAACACTACACTTGGCAGCGGGTAACGTTAGCCTACCGTTACCTAGTTAACACTACACTTGGCAGCAGGTAACGTTAGCCTACCGTTACCTAGTTAACACTACACCTGACAGAAGGTAACGTTAGCCTACCGTTAGCTAGTTAACACTACACTTGGCAGCAGGTAACGTTAGCCTACCGTTAGCTAGTTAACACTACACTTGGCAGCAGGTAACGTTAGCCTACCGTTAGCAAGTTAACACTACACTTGGCAGAAGGTAACATTAGACTACCGTTAGCTAGTTAACACTACACTTGGCAGCAGGTAACGTTAGCCTACCGTTACCTAGTTAACACTACACCTGACAGAAGGTAACGTTAGCTTACCGTTAGCTAGTTAACACTACACATGACAGAAGGTAACGTTAGCCTACCGTTAGCTAGTTAACACTACACTTGGCAGCAGGTAACGTTAGCCTACCATTAGCTAGTTAACACTACACTTGGCAGCAGGTAACGTTAGCCTACCGTTAGCTAGTTAACACTACACTTGGCAGCAGGTAACGTTAGCCTACCGTTAGCTAGTTAACACTACACTTGGCAGCAGCTAACGTTAGCCTAGCGTTAGCTAGTTAACACTACACCTGACAGAAGGTAACGTTAGCTTACCGTTAGCTAGTTAACACTACACCTGACAGAAGGTAACTTTAGCCTACCGTTAGCTAGTTAACACTACACTTGGCAGCAGGTAACGTTAGCCTACCGTTAGCTAGTTAACACTACACTTGGCAGCAGGTAACGTTAGCCTACCGTTAGCAAGTTAACACTACACTTGGCAGAAGGTAACATTAGACTACCGTTAGCTAGTTAACACTACACTTGGCAGCAGGTAACGTTAGCCTACCGTTACCTAGTTAACACTACACCTGACAGAAGGTAACGTTAGCCTACCGTTAGCTAGTTAACACTACACTTGGAAGCGGGTAACGTTAGCCTACCGTTACCTAGTTAACACTACACCTGACAGAAGGTAACGTTAGCTTACCGTTAGCTAGTTAACACTACACATGACAGAAGGTAACGTTAGCCTACCGTTAGCTATTTAACACTACACTTGGCAGCAGGTAACGTTAGCCTACCGTTAGCTAGTTAACACTACACTTGGCAGAAGGTAACGTTAGCCTACCGTTAGCAAGTTAACACTACACTTGGCAGAAGGTAACATTAGACTACCGTTAGCTAGTTAACACTACACTTGGCAGCGGGTAACGTTAGCCTACCGTTAGCTAGTTAACACTACACTTGGCAGCAGGTAACGTTAGCCTACCGTTAGCAAGTTAACACTACACTTGGCAGAAGGTAACATTAGACTACCGCTACCCTAGTTAACACTACACTTGGCAGAAGGTAACGTTAGCCTATCGTTACCTAGTTAACACTACACCTGACAGAAGGTAACGTTAGCCTACCGTTAGCTAGTTAACACTACACTTGGCAGAAGGTAACGTTAGCCTACCGTTAGCTAGTTAACACTACACCTGACAGAAGGTAACGTTAGCCTACCGTTAGCTAGTTAACACTACACATGACAGAAGGTAACGTTAGCCTACCGTTAGCTATTTAACACTACACTTGGCAGCAGGTAACGTTAGCCTACCGTTAGCTAGTTAACACTACACTTGGCAGAAGGTAACGTTAGCCTACCGTTAGCTAGTTAACACTACACTTGGCAGCGGGTAACGTTAGCCTACCGTTACCTAGTTAACACTACACTTGACAGCAGGTAACGTTAGCCTACCGTTACCTAGTTAACACTACACCTGACAGAAGGTAACGTTAGCCTACCGTTAGCTAGTTAACACTACACTTGGCAGAAGGTAACGTTAGCCTACCGTTAGCTAGTTAACACTACACCTGACAGAAGGTAACGTTAGCCTACCGTTAGCTAGTTAACACTACACTTGACAGCAGGTAACGTTAGCCTACCGTTACCTAGTTAACACTACACCTGACAGAAGGTAACGTTAGCCTACCGTTAGCTAGCTTGGCAGCAGCTAACGTTAGCCTAGCGTTAGCTAGCAGCTGGATTAAACATGGTTAAAATGCTGACAGCTAAACAGTGTAAAGCGTGACTATATTTCACTGTAGAGGATCCAACAGCGGGACGTTAAGCAGTCTGCAGCTGCCGATGTCGGAAAAACAACAGACGGTGCGTTCACTTGAAACTCACCTCGCCAGCCTCGTGCTGCATTCAAAGTTATTGTAAAATACCCTTTTGTTGTGGTTCATACATTATGTTGTTTAAAAAAAGACTAACATGTTTGACTAAAACTAGACTAACAAAACAAGATATGTGAATGACTAAATTTATATAGATAATCACATATCTGTCTCTCTCTCTCTCCAGGTGCGGACGTTGAGGATGCACCTGTTCACCGTTGTCCAGCTGACCTGTCTGTCTCTCCTGTGGGTCGTCATGGCGACGGCAGCGGCGCTGGCATTCCCCTTCATGCTGCTGCTGACCATCCCGGTGAGGATGCTGCTGCTGCCGCGCCTCTTCAACCGCCGAGAGCTGCAGAGCGTGAGTCACACCGATGTCATCATGACATCATCATAAGCACACACGGCGCCGCACGGGTCAATGCTAACACAGCTAACAGGGCTAACAAAACACATGTTGTCCTGTGTCCTGTGTGTCGTCTGTCCTGATGTCCTCATGTCCTCTGTCCTCTGTCCTCTGTCCTCTGTCCTCTGTCGTTTGTCTGTGTCCTCTGTCCTGGTGTCCTGGTGTCCTCATGTCCTGTGTCCTCTGTCCTGGTGTCCTCATGTCCTCATGTCCTCATGTCCTGTGTCCTCTTTCCTTTGTCCTTTGTCCTCTGTCCTGTGTCTTCTGTCCTGGTGTCCTGGTGTCCTCATGTCCTGTGTCCTCATGTCCTCATGTCCTGTGTCCTCTTTCCTTTGTCCTCTGTCCTGTGTCTTCTGACCTCTGTCCTGGTGTCCTCATGTCCTGTGTCCTCTGTCCTGGTGTCCTCATGTCCTGTGTTGTCTGTCCTGTGTCCTGTGTCCTGTGTCCTCTGTCCTGGCGTCCTGGTGTCCTCATGTCCTGTGTTGTCTGTCCTGTGTCCTGTGTCCTGGTGTCCTCACGTCCTGTGTTGTCTGTCCTGTGTCCTGTGTCCTCTGTCCTGGTGTCCTGGTGTCCTCATGTCCTGTGTTGTCTGTCCTCTGTCCTGTGTCCTGTGTCCTCTGTCCTGGTGTCCTCACGTCCTGTGTTGTCTGTCCTCTGTCCTGTGTCCTCTGTCCTCATGTCCTGTGTTGTCTGTCCTCTGTCCTGTGTCCTGTGTCCTCTGTCCTGGTGTCCTCATGTCCTCATGTCCTCATGTCCTGTGTCCTCTTTCCTTTGTCCTCTGTCCTGTGTCTTCTGTCCGCTGTCCTGGTGTCCTGGTGTCCTGGTGTCCTCATGTCCTGTGTCCTCTGTCCTCTGTCCTGTGTCCTGGTGTCCTGGTGTCCTCATGTCCTGTGTCCTCTGTCCTCATGTCCTCTGTCCTCTTTCCTTTGTCCTCTTTCCTGTGTCTTCTGTCCTCTCTCCTGTGTCGTCTGTCTGTGTCCTCTGTCCTGGTGTCCTCATGTCCTGTGTCCTGGTGTCCTGGTGTCCTCATGTCCTGTGTTGTCTGTCCTCTGTCCTGTGTCCTCTGTCCTGGTGTCCTGGTGTCCTCATGTCCTTTGTCATCTGTCCTCTGTCCTGTGTCCTCTGTCCTCATGTCCTGTGTTGTCTGTCATCTGTCCTCTGTCCTGGTATCCTCATGTCCTCATGTCCTGTGTTGTCTGTCCTCTGTCCTGTGTCCTCTGTCCTCATGTCCTCTGTCCTCTTTCCTTTGTCCTCTGTCCTGTGTCCTATGTCCTGTGTCGTCTGTCCTCTGTCCTGTATCCTATGTCCTGTGTCCTGTGTCGTCTGTCCTGTGTCGTCTGTCCTCTGTCCTGTGTCCTCTGTCCTCATGTCCTCTGTCCTCATGTCCTGTGTCCTCTGACCTGCAGTTGGACGCTGATGATGCCGAGCCTCAGCTGGAGGAGAAGGAGGGGCAGGACGAGTACTCCCAGCTGCAGATGCCCGTGTGATTGGTCCATCCAGCTCCTTCATTAGCATATCTGACCTGTATCCCGTAGCAGCGCTGGGCAGGCGGACTGAACACGCTTCTGAAATCACGTTTTTATAAGTCTTTGTATTTTGTGTTTCTCTGTCTGTCTGACCGACACATTATATTAAAGATCACACTAACTGTCTGCTCTGTCTTCCTGATGTCTCTGTCTATCATTAAAGGCACATTTTATCTTTAAAGTAAGATTCTTGGCATATTTACTTTCACATTATGAGTTTTTCATTGTCTCTGTACACTAACAAAGGAACCTCCCATCATGCACTGCGACATCCCCAGGTTCCCATCATGCACTGCAACCATCCCCAGGTTGGCTTTTTGACCTGAAGAGTTCCTTTAAACCAGAGTCTTGAAGGAAAGGAACGTGCAGATCAGATTACAAAGGAGGCTGCTAAAAATAATGACGTTGGATTTGGCATTGTTAGTATCAGCAGTCAGAAGTTCAGAGCGTGAGAGGACGGGACGGGACGGGACGGGACGGGATGGGACGGGATGGGACGGGACGGGACGGGACGACAGTTACCAAATCCAAAGGAAGTGGAAGACAGAGGAAGTGTGCAGGAAGGAGAGAAGAGGCAATAATATAATATTAACTGGGTTAAACAGCACACTGTTTAAAGGTAAGCATGACAGCAAGAAGACACTATAGAGTGTTATACTGTGTGTGTGTGTGTGTGTGTCTCTGTGTGTGTGTGTGTGTGTGTGTGTGTGTGTGTGTGTGTGTGTGTGTCTGTGTGTGTGTGTGTCTGTGTGTGTGTGTGTGTGTGTGTGTGTGTCTGTGTGTGTGTGTGTGTGTCTCTGTGTGTGTGTGTTTCTGTGTGTGTGTGGGTTGGTTTTGCTATACTTGTGAGGACCAATTATTGAGAAACAACCTTTTTTGTGAGGACATTTTTTGTTGTGAGGACATTTTGTCACAATGACAAAATTTCCTCATAAAAAAAATGCTGAAATAGCCTCCTGAGGGTATAAACTTCATGCTCTGTAATTTTCAGCAAAAGTCCTCACAGGAATAGTAATTACGGAAATTGGTGTTTTCTCATGTGATCGTGAGCTCCCCCTATAGTACACACTCGTGTACTCCTGGGAGGAGGAGTCTGAGGAAGTGGGATATTTCTGATTGGATGGCTCGTTGCCTAGCTGGGGGATTTTTCACTGTGGAGGGAAAAGGAGGGAGAGGCAGATAGAGTTGCAGGGTGACTCACAGAGGCCTGTGATCAGCTAAATCTCAACCATTAAAACCTGTTAACTCAAGCACAAACATATTAATGACAAATGCACACAATTAATTATATTAAATACATTTAGAATTCACATTATCATTAAATAATTGATCATTATTTAATTTCTTAAGATTTAAGTGGATAATGAGTCTTTCACTTCTGCAGTGAGCATAGATAAGCAGTGGAAGAAAACCTAAATTTAAAGTATGAAAATAGATTTTAATTTATAATTTGGGCATTTCTACATTTACTGTTAATTTTGACAGTTATTTTATTTAGTCTGAGTCTTAGGAGTTTTGATTTGTGCACATTTGGGTTTGTTTTGAATATGAAGTGACTATTTAATCCATTAAATGATCTTTTGATTAGGATTAATTTGTTCAGTTGTTGAGAGTTTAGGAAACTTCAGTTTAAGGTTTTAAATGTATATAATCTAAGTAATAAAGGTAAGGACAGCTGCAAATGTCACCTGGTTAAACAGCCTACTGTCGGCTTTCTCTCTTTGCAAACATTGTGTATTGTATTGTTATGTTTCGGATGTAATCCTGTATGTTTTAATCATTTTCTGTTTAAAGTATGGTTACATCACTTTCATGTAACACAACATGCGCACAATCTTGTTACCGAAATCTATTTACCTGGCAGAGGAAGAGAAAAAACACTCAGTCACATGAAGAAATTACATCATCAAGCCATTTTCTAACACCAAGAATAGACCAAAGGTAAGTCCTCTATTCTATTGTTCATATTGTTCCAATCTTTTCAGCCTTGACTGAGTGCACCACTCGAACCAATGCAACCCTGTTACTATTTTTTTTATTCAGTGTTGTATGACCTGTTTCTCATATGTTGCTCCTACAATACACTAGGAGAAATAGGTGAGAGAGCATTTAGCAGGAAGATTCATAATTTAGACATGAGGTACAAGAACAGCAGCTTCTCCAACGGCACAATTAGGAGAAGAAGAAACATGATAAGGTTACCTGGATGAAGGATGGATCATGGGAGAAGAAAAAGGAGGGCTGCCAAAGCTAAATTAAACAGGGAGGTGCAGAAACTACAGGATCAGTTGAAGTCAAACAGTGAGCAGAAAAATACAGAGCGGCTCTAATGATTGAAACAGGACCATCCATTGCCAAGATCCAGTAAGATGTCAGTAAGTTGCTTAAGCAAATCTCAGGCACCTCCACTAAGTGGTCTTGTTCACATGTTTATTTTTAATCATTCCTCCTCATCCTGTTAATCCTTTATCAAAAAGATAAATGAAAATATATATTATATAACACTCCTGTGGTCCTGAGTATTTATTTGTCACATTGATGTCATGTTCTACAATCAAGAGTAATCTAGCCATTCTACCCTGTCACTCGAATTTCAACCCTGTTACCATACAATTTTTAGTAAAATAATCTTAAATGATTCAGATAAGTCTTATCTGAAATTAAAAAAAATGAATGGGGCATTATCCTGCTGTTAAGAGGCTGTTGCCATAGGGGAATAATCATAGGGGAATACTGTTTGAATGAAGGGCACATGTTAAGCCATGTTAAGCCAACATTTACTGTGTATATATATATATATATATATACACACACACACACACAAAAAGTATGTGTAAAACTTGCAATGTGCTCAATTAAAAATAAATAGTATAAAATAAAGTGTAAAGAAAGTATTGTTGGGATATTTCTCATGCTGCCTGTGTCTCTGTTTGAAAGGTCACAGCCAGGGCAGCTGAGGAGGTGACACACACAGGTGGGGGAGGGGAGAACAGTGAAGCACCTAACTACAGCACCAAACTTTCTTCAAATAAACTTGAACCTTAGGTCTTGTTTTCTGATGTTAGATAGTCCAGCAATGAAGTGATATCAAAACAGTAAAGCCACTGTATGAGAGCCTCTTAAATATTATCTACATTTACCTTACATGCATTTATGTTAAACATGATTTTGTACAAATATTGTGACATAGTGATATAAAAATGTTATAACCTCAATTAAAAATGAAGGCAAGGCAAAAAACAGCGTAAAATAAAGTGTAAAGGTGTGTTGAGATATTGCTCAAACTGAATCCAGGCTCTGCTGCCTGTGTGTGAGGAGAGGCTGACATGAGGCCACACAGGGAGGGGGAGGGGAGATCAATTAAACACCTGCACTGCAAACTTTTTTTTGCTGCTAATGCTGCATTCAAGGGACATGGGAATTCCTGGCTTCACTGTCCCTGACTGAAGATACAAAATTTCATACTAAAATGGAGAACTGCTGAAGCTACGCTATGTTGTAGTAAAAACTCTATTTTTGTAATCATTGTTGACTCTATTTTGAGTTGAAACATTTTGTAAAATTTCCATAACTGTACAACATGGAGTACAGTTGTGCACTCTCCCAGTGGACCTAAATGCATCGTCAGAAACATGACGGAGGTGTTTTACGCAGGCTGCAGAGACTCAGGGAGCAGCTGCACATGTGCTAGGAGATTTAAAGAGGCGAAAACAACAGCAGGAAAGCAACAGATTATTAACCCAGGTAAGACATTTTTATTTTTATTTAAACTAGACTGAGCTGTTACTTGAATAAAATTAAGAGGAGAACAGAAATGAAAAGATTTTTCAACTATTTTGATTATCAATGAATTGTTCTAACTTTAGTTATTTTTCAAGCATAAATGCCTAAAGTTAGCAGATTCTAGCTTCTACAGTTTGTGGATTTTATAATTTTTTTCTGTTTTGATATCAAAAACAGATTGTTTTTGTGTTTTGCACTGTTGATCACACAACACAGGACATTTAAACACGTCACTTTGGACATTTTTTGCTGATTTCTGTCACTATACAGACTAAACAATAATGTAATCAAGAATTTAATAGGTGCATTTCATCCTTGAAAATTATATGAGCGCTTGAGAAAGTACTTATTGAATTTGACTTGTCCCTGTCTGTATAAACCCTGTAATTAGTTGGATCAGTGTAATGTCAGTTTAACCTGTGAGTGAAGGTGATTTGTAATGGAGCAGCACAGTATGTGTCAGTCTAAGTTACTGTAACATTATCTGATAGGTGTAGAATATGTAGACGTCAGGTTGAACTGAGTTTTTAGCACTTTTTCTTTTATGCTTATAAACTCAGTAAAAAAAGAAACATCCTCTTACTTTCAACTGCTTTAATTTTTAGCAAACTTAACATGAAAAAACACATTTTATGAACATAAAAATAGTCAACTACTAAGACATAAACTGAACAAAGTTTCACACACATGTGACTAACAGAAGTGGAAAAATGTGTCTCTGAACAAAGGGGGGTCAAAATCCAAAGTAAGTCAGTATCTTGTGTGGCCACCAGCTGCATTAAGTACTGCAGTGCATCTCCTCCTCATGGACTGTACCAGATCTGCCAGTTCTTGCTGTGAGATGTTACCCCACTCTTCTACCAAGGCACCTGCAAGTTCCTGTACATTTCTGGGGTGCATGGCCCTAGCCCTCACTAATGCAGCTGGTGGCCTCACTAAATACTGAGTTACTTTGGATTTTGACTCCCCTTTGTTCCAGACACATTTTTTCATTTCTGTTAGTTACATGTGTGAAACTTTGTTCAGTTTATGTCTTAGTAGTTGAATCTTTTATGTTCATACAAATCTTTACACGTTAAGTTTTGCTAAAAATTAAAGCAGTTGAAAGTGAGGACGTTTATTTTTTTGCTGAGTATATGTCGGAGCAATTAGCCAAAATATCCTGGATGAAACACATTTACACAAGTCACATTAATTATGTAAGTTATACTAGCAATAGTTAATGCAATTCTGTGGCTGTCATGTTAGGGTTATTAGTTATAACCTCAACATTGCCATTTACATAGATACAAGTATACTAATTTAAATTAATTGATGACATTCATAGTGGTGATCTTGCTTAACTACAATTGTTTGTTTCACAGATAATGGAAAGAAAGAGAGAGCAAGAAAATGAGCTGGTATGTATCAAATGATTGTATACTAATAATTTGTACCACACTTTTGTGGGTGTGACATTAAACCTTTATATCTGATAACTTGATGGAACCACATTTACACTAGGGCTGGCCTAAATGTCATTTTTTTTAGCTTTAAAGCTGCGATAGTAATTAAGAGTGAATAATCAAAGCATGTTTACGTCACTCTTTTGAAAATAAAAAAAGCACTCTCTCTCGAATGGCACAGTGGAGATCATATCCGAGTTCCGAGCCGGAGTCCAACCTAACTGTGCCCGAGCCCACCTCTTCAAGCGGGCCCGGGCACAGTTTAATGTACCGTGTCCGGGCATGGAACGGAGCGATCACACTGGTCAAACGAACCAGACTTTGGGGTTTAAACATGCTTGAGCACAGAACGGATCACCTAGTGTGAGTACGCCCTAAGTGAGGGAGGAGACTGGAGTTAGAAAAAGAGGAATATTTATTGCATGGTTGAAGGGATCGGCTATTGAGCCAGAGAAGAGCGATGCAGACTGGAAGACTAGATGCAGAACCGGGTTGTTGGCTGCTGTGCAGAGCAGGGGGGAAACTGTAGAGCCCAGAGTAGGCTACGAGAGGCTAAGCCGAGCAGGTACAGAGCTGAATACGTGAATAGTTTAGCCAGACGGGTTGTTGTCATTACAGTGGCTTTGTCTAACAAACCCAACCAAGGGCGTACTTCAGAGCGTATCATGGTAGAGGCATCTCCTAGGCAAGAACAAGATGGTATGCAAGTAATTATAGTAGAGGTCAGGGTTCAAGTTAAAATGTTTTGCCACAATAGGCCTGAAACCTATTGGCCCGAAGATGGTTTTTCCTGGCCTGATGTCCAGAATTTGTAATTACCAGTATTATTGTAAGCTATTATTTACCTATTTCATTTGTAATATTGTAGGTTTCCCTAGACGTTGCATGTTTGAGTTCTAATGCACAGTGGGGTGACTTATTGTCACAAGGCTTATGTTTGACCTGGTATGAATTCTAGATCATATTGTAGTAGATATGGAACATCAGAATCAGATTTATTGGCAAATAGGTAGTCAGAGAAAGGGAATTTTAGTGTTGACACTGTTGTTGAGTTGAACTAACCCATCCAGTTGACCGGGTCTAGTATGTGTGCAATACTAACAATGCCGGATCAAGATCAGACCCAACTGCATAGCATTACAGTAATCAAAGTGAGACCTGAAAAATACATGGACAGTAGTTTCTGGGTCAGCTATACTTATTGTGGGCCAAAATATATGGGAGTTATGAATATGTCTAGCTATGAGTTTATCAAATCATAAAATAATCATTAAAAATAATTTGTCATACATGGATGATCATTGCATACTAAAATGTAATTTGTTTTGAAGTGATCAGATGAGGTGGATAGCTTCTTCCAACACTGCTGTAGTGTTACAGCAGCTTAAGACATTACAAGTTAATGAAAAAATATAAAGTTCATAAATATACAAGGAATAATATAACCACATAATAAGGGTTTAATAAGCTTCAGTGAGTTAAATATAGCAAAACTGTTCTTTGGTCTAATAGGTTCAGCACATATGATAACTAATCAAAACTGCTGCCAAAAAAGCCTTAGAAAGCAGATCATGTGATCTTAAATCTGCCTAGCAACCGTCCGGTCCTCACAACACCCACCAACTTCACCAGTTGTGTGACCATCGTGTGTTTAAACATTTGAAGTCATTTTCTGGTTCTCTACTCCCATCTAATGGTCAAACTATTTTTTTCATCCTCCTAGTGTGAGAAGAAAGGGGGGTCCTCACAACATGCTATAGGGTCATGGTCCTCACAAATGTAGCAAAACACGTATGTATGTGTGTCTCTGTGTGTGTGTGTGTGTGTGTGTGTGTGTGTGTGTGTGTGTGTGTGTGTGTGTCTCTGTATGTGTGGCGGAAGGGAGTTGTTCTCAGTCGACACTTCAGACCGTTTGAAGAAACTGTAAGTTGTTGTTTGCTTCTTAAACTACTTGTCCGTCGTCTCTTCTGGTTCTGGTTCTGGATCTGGTTCTGGTGCTTGTTCTGGTTCTGGTGCTTGTTCTGGTTCTGGTTCTGTACAGTTAAATGTAATGTTTCTACTACGTATTTCCTGAGAAAGTGTTGAAGACGAATCATCATGTTGTTGGAGCAGAACTACCAGAGAGGAGAGTCTGTTTTTATGGAAACGTTACAGCTGAGGAGCAAGGTTGTTATTGGTCAATTATTAGTTTCAATAAGTTCATATTTTATCTTAGTTTTGACGTTTTGATACTTTAGTTTCAGTTAGTTTTTAGGGTGTGGGTGCTAGTTTACTTTAGTTTCAGTTTCCATAAAAAACTAAAACTGAAACTATAATGCGTCCACTGGAACCATTCAGCATAAAATGTGTGTGTGTGTGTGTGTGTGTGTGTGACAGTGTGTGTGTGTGTGTCTGACAGTGTGTGTGTGTGTGTGACAGTGACAGTGTGTGTGTGTGTGTGTATATATACATATATATATGTATATATATATATACACATATGTGTGTGTGTGTCTGACAGTGTGTGTGTGTGTGTGTGTGTGACAGTGCGTGTGTGTGTGTTTGTGACAGTGTGTGTGTGTGTGTGTGTGTGTGTGTGTGTGTGTGTGTGTGTCTGACAGTGTGTGTGTGTGTGTGTATCTGACAGTGTGTGTGTGTGTGTGTGTGTGTGTGTGTGTGTGTGTGTGTCTGACAGTGTGTGTGTGTGTGTGACAGTGTGTGTGTGTGTGTGTCAGTGTGTGTGTGTGTGTGTGTGTGTGTGACAGTGTGTGTGTGTGTGTGTGTGTGTGTGTGCTGAGCTGCAGCCTCATGGCTCCATCTAGTGGACTGATTCTAGAACTACAGCACCAGATAACTTGGTTCAACTGACACTGATGGGAAAGAGACAAGAAGAGCCAATGAGACGTTGTGTTTCCTCTGCAGATGAAAGACTGAGACCAGCAGCATGGGTCAGTCTGAGAACAAACAAACCTCTCCATGTGGGGAAAAGAACAGCCAGACAACAGCTCAGTGGTAAGACAACAATCTCTAACCCTACATTTTTTAACACAAACCATATCCTAACATTTAACAGTTTGTAAAGCATACTATTTTCTTCATTGGTGGTCTTCCTGTCTGTCTAACAGTACCATCCTAAAACAGGACTTGTATGGACTGGAAGCACAACACAGCCGTGTGATCTGTCGAAACTGTAGGTTTTGCACTTTTTGTGATTGTGTTTATAAAATCCGTTGCAGAAATGAGTGTGACCTACGTTATGTAATGCAGCTCAATTCAGGGAGCGCGTTTATATTTTGTATATATATTTTAACTGTCCCGTTCTTCTTTATCTAAACCCAACCGTCCAGTTCTTCTTTACCTAAACCCAACTGTCCCGTTCTTCTTTACCTAAACCCAACTGTCCCGTTCTTCTTTACCTAAACCCAACTGTCCCGTTCTTCTTTATCTAAACCCAACCGTCCCGTTCTTCTGTATCTAAACCCAAATGATCCGTTCTTCTGTATCTAAACCCAACTGTCCCGTTCTTCTTTACCTAAACCCAACTGTCCCGTTCATCTAAACCCAACCGTCCTGTTCTTCTCTACCTAAACCCAACCGTCCCGTTCTTCTTTATCCTAAACCCAACCGTCCCGTTCACCTAAACCCAACCGTCCCGCTTTCTTCTTTACCTAAACCCAACCGTCCCCTGTTTCTTCTTTACCTAAACCCAACTGTCCCGTTCTTTCTTTACCTAAACCCAACTGTCCTGTTCTTCTTTACCTAAACCCAACTGTCCCGTTCTTCTTTACCTAAACCCAACCGTCCCTGTTCTTCTGTACCTAAACCCAACCGTCCCTGCTTTCTTCTTTACCTAAACCCAACCATCCCTTTCTTCTTTATCCAAACCCAACTGTCCCTGCTTCTTCTTTACCTAAACCCAACCGTCCCTGTTCTTCTTTACCTAAACCCAACCGTCCCGTTCTTCTTTACCTAAACCCAACCGTCCCGTTTCTTCTTTACCTAAACCCAACTGTCCCTGTTCTTCTTTACCTAAACCCAACCGTCCCGTTCTTCTTTACCCAAACCCAACTGTCCCGTTCTTCTTTACCTAAACCCAACTGTCCCGTTCTTCTTTACCTAAACCCAACCGTCCCGTTCTTCTTTACCTAAACCCAACCGTCCCTTTCTTCTTTATCCAAACCCAACTGTCCCGTTCTTCTTTACCTAAACCCAACCGTCCCGTTTCTTTCTTTACCTAAACCCAACCGTCCCGTTCTTCTTTACCTAAACCCAACTGTCCCGTTCTTCTTTTCCTAAACCCAACCATCCCGTTCTTCTTTACCTAAACCCAACCGTCCCGTTCTGCTTTACCTAAACCCAACCGTCCCGTTCTTCTTTACCTGAACCCAACTGTCCCTTTTCTTTTCCTGCGTGTCATGGAAACGTACCTTTTATAAGCCCACCCAAGACCTTTTCCTGCGCCAAAAGTGACGCCAATAGTCCAGACCCAGCGTGTTTAGATATGACGCTAAAGGAGACTTTTATTGTTAATAACAACACCAAAGGCACCTGACCAAGTGTCCATATTTTACGAGATGGGAGTGAGAATGTGTTGCAGAGTTCTAGGACCAGTAAATGAGTTTGCATGATACAGGCATTTACATTGACAACATGAATAGATATATACTTTAAAAAAACTATGAAAATGACATTGTGAAAGAAAAAGCCAAAGCTAATAGGCTATTCAGTTTTAATTACTTTTTTTTAAAGATTATTTTTTTTGGGGGGCATTTTTCAGCCTTTATTTTTGACAGGACAGCTGAAGAAATGAAAGGGGAGACAGAGTGGGAACGACATGGAGCAAAGCTCTGCAGGTCAGAGTCGGACCCAGGCCTGACGCACCGAGGAGGAAACCTCCATACATGGGCGCCCGCTTACCAACCAAACCATCCAGGCCCATATTTACTTTTCCTCCTCCTATTCGTAAAGTATACAGAATGTTGCCGCAGGAACAGCCCGAGCTGGGAAACGTTTCAAAAGGTAAAAACATATTTTTTGACTTTATATATTATATATGTATATATACATCAATTCATGCTCATGAATGGGTTCAGTAGGATATCCTAAGAAAAGTACATGCACAAGCCTGAGTTACCCTCATTCAGTTAGCCATAAAGTGATGTGAAAAAAATCCTACTTTCCGTATTTTACGGACTATAAGTCGCTCTGGAGTATAAGTCGCATCAGTCAAAAAAATGCGTCATGAAGAGGACAAAAACATATATAAGTCGCACTGAACTATAAGTCGCATTTATTTAGACATTTATTTCACGAAATCCAAGACCAAGAACAGACATTTAATCTGGAAAGGCCAGTTATTAAACTACCCAACAGCCCCCCAGAACAAGGGGCTGAATACGGTAGGTGTCCTCTATGTTAACGTAACACATTAACAGTTATTAAACTACCCAACAGCCCCCCAGAACAAGGGGCTGAATACGGTAGGTGTCTCTATGTTAACGTAACACATTAACAGTTATTAAACTACCCAACAGCCCCCAGAACAAGGGGCTGAATACGGTAGGTGTCCCTATGTTAACGTAACACATTAACAGTTATTAAACTACCCAACAGCCCCCCAGAACAAGGGGCTGAATACGGTAGGTGTCCTCTATGTTAACGTAACACATTAACAGTTATTAAACTACCCAACAGCCCCCCAGAACAAGGGGGCTGAATACGGTAGGTGTCCTCTATGTTAACGTAACACATTAACAGTTATTAAACTACCCAACAGCCCCCCAGAACAAGGGGGCTGAATACGGTAGGTGTCCTCTATGTTAACGTAACACATTAACAGTTATTAAACTACCCAACAGCCCCCCAGAACAAGGGGCTGAATACGGTAGGTGTCCTCTACGTTAACGTAACACATTAACAGTTATTAAACTACCCAACAGCCCCCCAGAACAAGGGGGCTGAATACGGTAGGTGTCCGGTATGTATCCTGTTCTTCTGTATCTAAACCCAACCGTCCCGTTTTTTCTTTACCTAAACCCAACCATCCTGTTCTTCTTTATCTAAACCCAACCGTCTCGTTCTTCTGTACCTAAACCCAACCGTCCCGTTCTTCTTTACCTAAACCCAACTGTCCTGTTCTTCTTTACCTAAACCCAACTGTCCTGTTCTTCTTTACCTAAACCCAACTGTCCCGTTCTTCTGTACCTAAACCCAACCGTCCCGTTCTTCTACCTAAACCCAACCGTCCCGTTCTTCTTTACCTAAACCCAACTGTCCTGTTCTTCTTTACCTAAACCCAACTGTCCTGTTCTTCTTTACCTAAACCCAACTGTCCCTGTTCTTCTTTAGCTAAACCCAACTGTCCTGTTCTTCTTTACCTAAACCCAACTGTCCTGTTCTTCTTTACCTAAACCCAACGTCCCGTTCTTCTTTACCTAAACCCAACCATCCCTTTCTTTCTTTTATCCAAACCCAACCGTCCCGTTCTTCTTTACCTAAACCCAACCGTCCCTGTTCTTCTTTACCTAAACCCAACCGTCCCGTTCTTCTTTATCTAAACCCAACCGTCCCTGTTCTTCTTTACCTAAACCCAACTGTCCTGTTCTTCTTTTCCTAAACCCAAAGCCCGTCCCGTTCTTCTTTATCCAAACCCAACTGTCCCGTTCTTCTTTATCTAAACCCAACCGTCCCGTTCTTCTGTATCCCTAAACCCAACTGTCCCGTTCTTCTTTACCTAAACCCAACTGTCCCGTTCTTCTTTACCTAAACCCAACCGTCCCGTTCACCTAAACCCAACCGTCCTGTTCTTCTCTACCTAAACCCAACCGTCCCGTTCTTCTTTACCTAAACCCAACTGTCCCGTTTTTCTTTACCTAAACCCAACTGTCCCGTTCTTCTTTTCCTAAACCCAAGCCTCCCTGTTCTTCTGTATCCAAACCCAACTGTCCCTGTTCTTCTTTATCTAAACCCAACCGTCCCGTTCTTCTTTATCTAAACCCAACTGTCCCGTTCATCTTTACCTAAACCCAACCGTCCCGTTCTTCTGTACCTAAACCCAACCGTCCCGTTCTTCTTTACCTAAACCCAACCATCCCTTTCTTCTTTATCCAAACCCAACTGTCCTGTTCTTCTTTACCTAAACCCAACCGTCCCGTTGTTCTTTACCTAAACCCAACCGTCCCGTTCTTCTTTACCCAAACCCAACTGTCCCGTTCTTCTTTACCTAAACCCAACTGTCCCGTTCTTCTTTACCTAAACCCAACTGTCTCCGTTTCTTCTTTTTTACCTAAACCCAACTGTCCTGTTCTTCTTTACCTAAACCCAACTGTCCTTCCGTACCTAAACCCCAACTGTCTTCTTCTTTACCCAAACCCAACTGCCCTTTTCTTCTTCCCTGTTCTTCTTTACCTAAACCCAACTGTCCCTGTTCTTCTTTACCTAAACCCAACCGTCCCGTTCTTCTTTACCTAAACCCAACCATCCCTTTCTTCTTTATCCAAACCCAACTGTCCTGTTCTTCTTTACCTAAACCCAACCGTCCCGTTCTTCTTTACCTAAACCCAACCGTCCCGTTCTTCTTTACCTAAACCCAACTGTCCCGTTCTTCTTTTCCTAAACCCAACCATCCCGTTCTTCTTTACCTAAACCCAACCGTCCCGTTCTGCTTTACCTAAACCCAACCGTCCCGTTCTTCTTTACCTGAACCCAACTGTCCCTTTTCTTTTCCTGCGTGTCATGGAAACGTACCTTTTATAAGCCCACCCAAGACCTTTTCCTGCGTCAAAAGTGACGCCAATAGTCCAGACCCAGCGTGTTTAGATATGACGCTAAAGGAGACTTTTATTGTTAATAACAACACCAAAGGCACCTGACCAAGTGTCCATATTTTACGAGATGGGAGTGAGAATGTGTTGCAGAGTTCTAGGACCAGTAAATGAGTTTGCATGATACAGGCATTTACATTGACAACATGAATAGATATATACTTTAAAAAAACTATGAAAATGACATTGTGAAAGAAAAAGCCAAAGCTAATAGGCTATTCAGTTTTAATTACTTTTTTTAAAGATTATTTTTTTTGGGGGGCATTTTTCAGCCTTTATTTTTGACAGGACAGCTGAAGAAATGAAAGGGGAGACAGAGTGGGAACGACATGGAGCAAAGCTCTGCAGGTCAGAGTCGGACCCAGGCCTGACGCACCGAGGAGGAAACCTCCATACATGGGCGCCCGCTTTACCAACCAAACCATCCAGGCCCAAAATTACTTTTCCTCGTCCCTATTCAGTAAAGTATACAGAATGTTGTCGCAGGAACAGCCCGAGCTGGGAAACGTTTCAAAGGTAAAAACATATTTTTTACTTTATATATTATATATGTATATATACATCAATTCATGCTCATGAATGGGTTCGTAGGATATCCTAAGAAAAGTACATGCACAAGCCTGAGTTACCCTCATTCAGTTAGCCATAAAGTGATGTGAAAAAAATCCTAATTACCGTATTTTACGGACTATAAGTCGCTCTGGAGTATAAGTCGCATCAGTCAAAAAATGCGCCATGAAGAGGACAAAAACATATATAAGTCGCACTGAACTATAAGTCGCATTTATTTAGACATTTATTTCACGAAATCCAAGACCAAGAACAGAAATTTAATCTGGAAAGGCCAGTTATTAAACTACCCAACAGTCCCCAGAACAAGGGGCTGAATACGGTAGGTGTCTCTACGTTAACGTAACCATTAACAGTTATTAAACTCCCCAACAGCAGCCAGAACAAGGGGCTGAATACGGTAGGTGTCGCTATGCTAACGTAACACATTAACAGTTATTAAACTACCCAACAGCCCCCCAGAACAAGGGGGCTGAATACGGTAGGTGTCCTCTATGTTAACGTAACACATTAACAGTTATTAAACTATCCAACAGCCCCCCAGAACAAGGGGCTGAATATGGTAGGTGTCCTCTATGTTAACGTAACACATTAACAGTTATTAAACCACCCAACAGCCCCCCAGAACAAGGGGCTGAATACGGTAGGTGTCGCTACGTTAACGTAACACATTAACAGTTATTAAACTACCCAACAGCCCCCAGAACAAGGGGCTGAATACGGTAGGTGTCGCTATGCTAACGTAACACATTAACAGTTATTAAACTACCCAACAGCCCCCCAGAACAAGGGGCTGAATACGGTAGAGTGTCCTCTACGTTAACGTAACACATTAACAGTTATTAAACTACCCAACAGCCCCCCAGAACAAGGGGCTGAATACGGTAGGTGTCTCTATGTTAACGTAACACATTAACAGTTATTAAACTACTCCAACAGCCCCCAGAACAAGGGGCTGAATACGGTAGAGTGTCCTCTATGTTAACGTAACACATTAACAGTTATTAAACTACCCAACAGCCCCCCCCAGAACAAGGGGCTGAATACGGTAGGTGTCTCTATGTTAACGTAACACATTAACAGTTATTAAACTACCCAACAGCCCCCCAGAACAAGGGGCTGAATACGGTAGAGTGTCCTCTATGTTAACGTAACACATTAACAGTTATTAAACTACCCAACAGCCCCCAGAACAAGGGGCTGAATACGGTAGGTGTCTCTACGTTAACGTAACACATTAACAGTTATTAAACTACCCAACAGCCCCCCCCAGAACAAGGGGCTGAATACGATGAGTGTCCTCTATGTTAACGTAACACATTAACAGTTATTAAACTACTCCAACAGCCCCAGAACAAGGGGCTGAATACGGTAGGATGTCCGGTATGTATCCTGTTCTTCTGTATCTAAACCCAACCGTCCGTTCTTCTTTACCTAAACCCAACCATCCTGTTCTTCTTTATCTAAACCCAACCGTCCTGTTCTTCTTTATCTAAACCCAACCGTCTCGTTCTTCTGTACCTAAACCCAACCGTCCCGTTCTTCTTTACCTAAACCCAACCGTCCCTGTTCTTCTTTACCTAAACCCAACTGTCCCTGTTCTTCTTTACCTAAACCCAACTGTCCTGTTCTTCTTTACCTAAACCCAACTGTCCCTGTTCTTCTTTACCTAAACCCAACTGTCCCGTTCTTTATCCAAACCCAACTGCCCGTTCTTCTTTACCTAAACCCAACTGTCCCTGTTCTTCTTTACCTAAACCCAACTGTCCTGTTCTTCTTTACCTAAACCCAACTGTCCCGTTCTTCTTTACCTAAACCCAACTGTCCTGTTCTTCTTTATCCAAACCCAACTGTCCTGTTCTTCTTTACCTAAACCTAACTGTCCCGTTCTTCTTTACCTAAACCCAACCGTCCCGTTCTTCTTTACCTAAACCTAACTGTCCCGTTCTTCTTTACCTAAACCCAACCGTCCCATTCTTCTTTACCTAAACCCAACCGTCCCATTCTTCTTTACCTAAACCCAACTGTCCCATTCTTCTTTACCTAAACCCAACTGTCCCGTTCTTCTTTACCTAAACCCAACCGTCCCGTTCTTCTTTATCCCTAAACCCAACCGTCCCGTTCTTCTTTACCTAAACCCAACTGTCCCGTTCTTCTTTACCTAAACCCAACTGTCCCGTTCTTCTTTTACCTAAACCCAACCGTCCCGTTCTTCTTTATCTAAACCCAACTGTCCCGTTCTTCTTTATCTAAACCCAACTGTCCCGTTCTTCTTTACCTAAACCCAACCGTCCCTGTTCTTCTTTACCTAAACCCAACTGTCCCGTTCTTCTTTACCTAAACCCAACTGTCCCGTTCTTCTTTTACCTAAACCCAACCGTCCCGTTCTTCTTTACCTAAACCCAACTGTCCCGTTCTTCTTTACCTAAACCCAACCGTCCCGTTCTTCTTTACCTAAACCCAACTGTCCCGTTCTTCTTTACCTAAACCCAAGCCGTCCCGTTCTTCTTTACCTAAACCCAACTGTCCCGTTCTTCTTTACCTAAACCCAACTGTCCCGTTCTTCTTTACCTAAACCCAACCGTCCCTGTTCTTCTTTACCTAAACCCAACCGTCCCGTTCTTCTTTACCTAAACCCAACTGTCCCGTTCTTCTTTACCTAAACCCAACTGTCCCGTTCTTCTTTACCTAAACCCAACTGTCCCGTTCTTCTTTTCCTAAACCCAACCGTCCCGTTCTTCTTTACCTAAACCCAACTGTCCCGTTCTTCTTTATCTAAACCCAACCGTCCCGTTCTTCTTTATCTAAACCCAACTGTCCCGTTCTTCTTTACCTAAACCCAACCGTCCCGTTCTTCTTTACCTAAACCCAACCGTCCCGTTCTTCTTTACCTAAACCCAACTGTCCCGTTCTTCTTTACCTAAACCCAACCGTCCCTGTTCTTCTTTACCTAAACCCAACTGTCCCGTTCTTCTTTACCTAAACCCAACTGTCCCGTTCTTCTGTATCTAAACCCAACCGTCCGTTCTTCTTTACCTAAACCCAACTGTCCCGTTCTTCTTTACCTAAACCCAACTGTCCCGTTCTTCTTTTCCCTAAACCCAAGCCTCCCGTTCTTCTGTATCTAAACCCAACTGTCCCGTTCTTCTTTACCTAAACCCAACCGTCCCTGTTCTTCTTTATCCTAAACCCAACTGTCCCGTTCTTCTTTACCTAAACCCAAGCCTCCGTTCTTCTTTACCTAAACCCAACCGTCCCGTTCTTCTTTACCTAAACCCAACTGTCCCGTTCTTCTTTACCTAAACCCAACCATCCTGTTCTTCTTTACCTAAACCCAACCGTCCGTTCTTCTGTATCTAAACCCAACTGTCCCGTTCTTCTTTACCTAAACCCAACCGTCCCGTTCTTCTTTACCTAAACCCAACTGTCCCGTTCTTCTTTACCTAAACCCAACTGTCCCGTTCTTCTTTACCCTAAACCCAAGCCCGTCCCGTTCTTCTGTATCTAAACCCAACTGTCCCGTTCTTCTTTATCTAAACCCAACTGTCCCGTTCTTCTGTATCCAAACCCAACTGTCCCGTTCTTCTTTACCTAAACACAAGCCGTCCCGTTCTTCTTTACCTAAACCCAACCGTCCCGTTCTTCTTTACCTAAACCCAACTGTCCCGTTTTTCTTTACCTAAACCCAACCATCCTGTTCTTCTTTACCTAAACCCAACCGTCCCGTTCTTCTGTATCTAAACCCAACCGTCCCGTTCTTCTGTATCTAAACCCAACTGTCCCGTTCTTCTGTATCTAAACCCAACCGTCCCGTTCTTCTGTATCTAAACCCAACCGTCCCGTTCTTCTTTACCTAAACCCAACTGTCCCGTTCTTCTGTATCTAAACCCAACCGTCCCGTTCTTCTGTATCTAAACCCTACTGTCCTGTTCTTCTGTATCTAAACCCAACCGTCCCGTTCTTCTGTATCCAAACCCAACTGTCCCTGTTCTTCTTTACCTAAACACAAGCCTCCCGTTCTTCTTTACCTAAATCCCAACCGTCCCGTTCTTCTTTACCTAAACCCAACCGTCCCGTTCTTTCTTTACCTAAACCCAACCGTCCCTGTTCTTCTTTACCTAAACCCAAATAATCCGTTCTTCTGTATCTAAACCCAACTGTCCCGTTCTTCTTTACCTAAACCCAACCGTCCCGTTCTTCTTTACCTAAACCCAACCATCCCTTTCTTCTTTATCCAAACCCAACTGTCCTGTTCTTCTTTACCTAAACCCAACTGTCCCGTTCTTCTTTACCTAAACCCAACTGTCCCGTTCTTCTTTACCTAAACCCAACTGTCCTGTTCTTCTTTACCTAAACCCAACTGTCCTGTTCTTCTTTACCTAAACCCAACTGTCCCGTTCTTTACCTAAACCCAACTGTCCCGTTCTTCTTTACCTAAACCCAACTGTCCCGTTCTTCTTCAACACCAAAGGCACCTGACCAAGTGTCCATATTTTACGAGATGGGAGTGAGAATGTGTTGCAGAGTTCTAGGACCAGTAAATTAGTTTGCATAATACAGGCATTTACATTGACAACATGAATAGATATATACTTTAAAAAAACTATGAAAATGACATGAAAGAAAAAAGCCAAAGCTAATAGGCTATTCAGTTTTAATTACTTTTTTTAAAGATTATTTTTTTGGGGGGCATTTTCAGCCTTTACTTTTGACAGGACAGCTGAAGAAATGAAAGGGAGACAGAGTGGGAACGACACGGAGCAAAGGTCTGCAGGTCAGAGTCGAACCCAGGCCTGACGCACCGAGGAGGAAACCTCCATACATGGGCGCCCGCTTTACCAACCAAACCATCCAGGCCCAAAATTACTTTTCCTCCTCCTATTCGTAAAGTATACAGAATGTTGCCGCAGGAACAGCCCGAGCTGGGAAACGTTTCAAAGGTAAAAACATATTTTTTACTTTATATATTATATATGTATATATACATCAATTCATGCTCATGAATGGGTTCGTAGGATATCCTAAGAAAAGTACATGCACAAGCCTGAGTTACCCTCATTCAGTTAGCCATAAAGTGATGTGAAAAAAATCCTAATTACCGTATTTTACGGACTATAAGTCGCTCTGGACTATAAGTCGCATCAGTCAAAAAATGCGTCGTGAAGAGGAAAAAAACATAAGTCGCATTTATTTAGACATTTATTTCACGAAATCCAAGACCAAGAACAGAAATTTAATCTGGAAAGGCCAGTTATTAAACTACCCAACAGTCCCCAGAACAAGGGGCTGAATACGGTAGGTGTCGCTATGCTAACGTAACACATTAACAGTTATTAAACTACCCAACAGCCCCCAGAACAAGGGGCTGAATACGGTAGGTGTCGCTATGCTAACGTAACACATTAACAGTTATTAAACTACCCCAACAGCCCCCCAGAACAAGGGGCTGAATACGGTAGGTGTCGCTATGCTAACGTAACACATTAACAGTTATTAAACTACCCAACAGCCCCCAGAACAAGGGGCTGAATACGGTAGGTGTCGCTATGCTAACGTAACACATTAACAGTTATTAAACTACCCAACAGCCCCCCCAGAACAAGGGTCTGAATACGGTAGGTGTCCTCTATGTTAATGTAACACATTAACAGTTATTAAACTACCCAACAGCCCCCAGAACAAGGGGCTGAATACGATAAGTGTCCGGTATGTATCCTGTTCTTCTTTATCTAAACCCAACTGTCCCGTTTTTCTTTACCTAAACCCAACCGTCCCGTTTTTCTTTACCTAAACCCAACCGTCCTGTTCTTCTTTACATAAACCCAACCGTCCCAGTTCATCTAAACCCAACTGTCCCGTTCTTCTGTATCCAAACCCAACTGTCCCGTTCTTCTGTATCCAAACCCAACTGTCCCGTTCTTCTGTATCCAAACCCAACCGTCCCGTTTTTCTTTACCTAAACCCAACCATCCTGTTCTTCTTTACATAAACCCAACTGTCCAGTTCATCTAAACCCAACTGTCCCGTTCTTCTGTACCTAAACCCAACCGTCCCGTTCTTCTTTACCTAAACCCAACCGTCCCGTTCTTCTTTTCCTAAACCCAACCGTCCCGCTTCACCTAAACCCAACCGTCCCGTTCTTCTTTACCTAAACCCAACCATCCCTTTCTTCTTTATCCAAACCCAACTGTCCTGTTCTTCTTTACCTAAACCCAACCGTCCCGTTCTTCTTTACCTAAACCCTAACCGTCCCGTTCTTCTTTACCTAAACCCAGCGTCCGTTCTTCTTTACCTAAACCCAACTGTCCCTGTTCTTCTTCAACACCAAAGGCACCTGACCAAGTGTCCATATTTTTACGAGATGGGAGTGAGAATGTGTTGCAGAGTTCTAGGACCAGTAAATTAGTTTGCATAATACAGGCATTTACATTGACAACATGAATAGATATATACTTTAAAAAAACTATGAAAATGACATGAAAGAAAAAGCCAAAGCTAATAGGCTATTCAGTTTTAATTACTTTTTTTAAAAGATTATTTTTTTTGAGGGGCATTTTCAGCCTTTACTTTTGACAGGACAGCTGAAGAAATGAAAGGGGAGACAGAGTGGGAACGACACGGAGCAAAGGTCTGCAGGTCAGAGTCGAGACCCAGGCCTGGCGCACCGAGGAGGAAACCTCCATACATGGGCGCCCGCTTTACCAACCAAACCATCCAGGCCCATATTTACTTTTCCTCCTCCTATTCGTAAAGTATACAGAATGTTGCCGCAGGAACAGCCCGAGCTGGGAAAGCGTTTCAAAGGTAAAAAACATATTTTTTGACTTTATATATTATATATGTATATATACATCAATTCATGCTCATGAATGGGTTTGTAGGATATCCTAAGAAAAGTACATGCACAAGCCTGAGTTACCCTCATTCAGTTAGCCATAAAGTGATGTGAAAAAAAATCCTAATTTACCGTATTTTACGGACTATAAGTCGCTCTGGAGTATAAGTCGCATCAGTTAAAAAATGCGTCATGAAGAGGACAAAAACATATATAAGTCGCACTGGACTATAAGTCGCATTTATTTAGACATTTATTTCACGAAATCCAAGACCAAGAACAGACATTTAATCTGGAAAGGAGAGTTATTAAACTACCCAACAGCCCCCCAGAACAAGGGGCTGAATACGGTAGGTGTCCTCTACGTTAACGTAACACATTAACAGTTATTAAACCACCCTAGCAGCCCCCAGAGCAAGGGGCTGAATACGGTAGGTGTCCTCTCACGTTAACGTAACACATTAACAGTTATTAAATCTACCCAACAGCCCCCCAGAACAAGGGGCTGAATACGGTAGGTGTCCTCTATGTTAATGTAACACATTAACAGTTATTAAACTACCCAACAGCCCCCAGAACAAGGGGCTGAATACGGTAGGTGTCCGGTATGTATCCTGTTCTTCTTTATCTAAACCCAACTGTCCCGTTTTTCTTTACCTAAACCCAACCGTCCCGTTCTTCTTTACCTAAACCCAAATGATCCGTTCTTCTGTATCTAAACCCAACCGTCCAGTTCATCTAAACCCAACCGTCCTGTTCTTCTGTACCTAAACCCAACCGTCCTGTTCTTCTCTACCTAAACCCAACCGTCCCGTTCTTCTGTTCCTAAACCCAACCGTCCCGTTCACCTAAACCCAACCGTCCCGTTCTTCTTTACCTAAACCCAACCGTCCCGTTCTTCTTTATCCAAACCCAACTGTCCTGTTCTTCTTTACCTAAACCCAACTGTCCCGTTGTTCTTTACCTAAACCCAACCGTCCCGTTCTTCTTTACCCAAACCCAACTGTCCCGTTCTTCTTTACCTAAACCCAACCGTCCCGTTCTTCTTTACCCAAACCCAACTGTCCCGTTCTTCTTTACCTAAACCCAACTGTCCCGTTCTTCTCTACCTAAACCCAACCGTCCCGTTCTTCTTTATCTAAACCCAACTGTCCCGTTCTTCTTTATCTAAACCCAACTGTCCCGTTCTTCTTTACCTAAACCCAACCGTCCCGTTCTTCTTTATCTAAACCCAACTGTCCCTTTCTTCTTTATCTAAACCCAACTGTCCTGTTCTTCTTTACCTAAACCCAACTGTCCCTTTTCTTTTCCTGCGTGTCATGGAAACGTACCTTTTATAAGCCCACCCAAGACCTTTTCCTGCGTCAAAAGTGACGCCAGTAGTCCAGACCCAGCGTGTTTAGATATGACGCTAAAGGAGACTTTTATTGTTAATAACAACACCAAAGGCACCTGACCAAGTGTCCATATTTTACGAGATGGGAGTGAGAATGTGTTGCAGAGTTCTAGGACCAGTAAATGAGTTTGCATGATACAGGCATTTACATTGACAACATGAAAGATATATACTTTAAAAAAACTATGATAATGACATTGTGAAAGAAAAAGCCAAAGCTAATAGGCTATTCAGTTTTAATTACTTTTTTTAAAGATTATTTTTTTGGGGGGCATTTTCAGCCTTTACTTTTGACAGGACAGCTGAAGAAATGAAAGGGGGAGACAGAGTGGGAACGACACGGAGCAAAGGTCTGCAGGTCAGAGTCGAACCCAGGCCTGACGCACCGAGGAGGAAACCTCCATACATGGGCGCCCGCTTACCAACCAAACCATCCAGGCCCAACATTACTTTTCCTCGTCCCTATTCGTAAAGTATACAGAATGTTGCCGCAGGAACAGCCCGAGCTGGGAAACGTTTCAAAAGGTAAAAACATATTTTTTGACTTTATATATTATATATGTATATATACATCAATTCATGCTCATGAATGGGTTTGTAGGATATCCTAAGAAAAGTACATGCACAAGCCTGAGTTACCCTCATTCAGTTAGCCATAAAGTGATGTGAAAAAAATCCTAATTTCCGTATTTTACGGACTATAAGTCGCTCTGGAGTATAAGTCGCATCAGTTAAAAATGCGTCATGAAGAGGACAAAAACATATATAAGTCGCACTGAACTATAAGTCGCATTTATTTAGACATTTATTTCACGAAATCCAAGACCAAGAACACACATTTAATCTGGAAAGGCCAGTTATTAAACTACCCAACAGCCCCCCAGAACAAGGGGCTGAATACGGTAGGTGTCCGGGTATGTATCCTGTTCTTCTTTACCTAAACCCAACCGTCCCGTTTCTTTCTTTACCTAAACCCAACTGTCCCGTTCTTCTGTATCCAAACCCAACTGTCCCGTTCTTCTGTATCCAAACCCAACTGTCCTGTTTTTTCTTTACCTAAACCCAACCATCCTGTTCTTCTTTACATAAACCCAACCGTCCCAGTTCTTCTTTATCTAAACCCAACTGTCCCGTTCTTCTGTACCTAAACCCAACCGTCCCGTTCTTCTTTACCTAAACCCAACCGTCCCGTTCTTCTTTTCCTAAACCCAACCGTCCCTGTTCTTCTTTACCTAAACCCAACCGTCCCGTTCTTCTTTACCTAAACCCAACCATCCCTTTCTTCTTTATCCAAACCCAACTGTCCTGTTCTTCTTTACCTAAACCCAACTGTCCCGTTCTTCTTTACCTAAACCCAACTGTCCTGTTCTTCTTTATCCTAAACCCAACTGTCCCGTTCTTCTTTACCTAAACCCAACCGTCCCTGTTCTTCTTTACCTAAACCCAACCGTCCCGTTTCTTCTTTTACCCTAAACCCAACTGTCCCGTTCTTCTTTACCTAAACCCAACCGTCCCGTTCTTCTTTACCTAAACCCAACCGTCCCGTTCTTCTTTATCTAAACCCAACTCGTCCCTGTTCTTCTTTATCCCTAAACCCAACTGTCCCTGTTCTTCTTTACTCTAAACCCAACTGTCCTGTTCTTCTTTACCTAAACCCAACCGTCCCTGCTTTCTTCTTTACCTAAACCCAACCGTCCCGTTTCTTCTTTACCTAAACCCAACCGTCCCGTTCTTCTTTACCTAAACCCAACCGTCCCTGTTCTTCTTTACCTAAACCCAACTGTCCCGTTTCTTCTTTATCCCTAAACCCAACCGTCCCGTTTCTTTCTTTACTCTAAACCCAACCGTCCCTGCTTTCTTCTTTACCTAAACCCAACCGTCCCTGTTCTTCTTTTATCCTAAACCCAACTGTCCCGTTCTTCTTTACCTAAACCCAACCGTCCCCGTTCTTCTTTATCCTAAACCCAACTGTCCCTGTTCTTCTTTATCCCTAAACCCAACCGTCCCGTTCTTCTTTACCTAAACCCAACCGTCCCGTTCTTCTTTACCTAAACCCAACCGTCCCTGCTTCTTCTTTATCCCTAAACCCAACTGTCCCGTTCTTCTTTACCTAAACCCAACCGTCCCTGCTTCTTCTTTACCTAAACCCAACCGTCCCTGTTCTTCTTTATCCAAACCCAACTGTCCCTGTTCTTCTTTACCTAAACCCAACCGTCCCTGTTCTTCTTTACCTAAACCCAACTGTCCCTGTTCTTCTTTATCCCTAAACCCAACTGTCCCTGTTCTTCTTTACCTAAACCCAACCGTCCCGTTCTTCTTTACCTAAACCCAACCGTCCCGTTCTTCTTTACCTAAACCCAACCGTCCCGTTTCTTCTTTACCTAAACCCAACCGTCCCGTTCTTCTTTACCTAAACCCAACCGTCCCGTTCTTCTTTACCTAAACCCAACCGTCCCGTTCTTCTTTACCTAAACCCAACTGTCCCGTTCTTCTTTACCTAAACCCAACCGTCCCGTTCTTCTTTACCTAAACCCAACCGTCCCGTTTCTTCTTTATCCAAACCCAACCGTCCCTGCTTCTTCTTTACCTAAACCCAACCGTCCCGTTCTTCTTTACCTAAACCCAACCGTCCCCGTTCTTCTTTTCCTAAACCCAACCGTCCCTGCTTCTTCTTTTACCTAAACCCAACCGTCCCGTTCTTCTTTTCCTAAACCCAACCGTCCCGTTCTTCTTTACCTAAACCCAACCGTCCCGTTCTTCTTTACCTAAACCCAACCGTCCCCGTTCTTTCTTTACCTAAACCCAACCGTCCCGTTCTTCTTTACCTAAACCCAACTGTCCCTGTTCTTCTTTACCTAAACCCAACCGTCCCGTTCTTCTTTACCTAAACCCAACTGTCCCGTTCTTCTTTACCTAAACCCAACCGTCCCGTTCTTCTTTACCTAAACCCAACTGTCCCTGTTCTTCTTTATCTAAACCCAACCGTCCCGTTCTTCTTTACCTAAACCCAACTGTCCCTTTTTCTTTTTCCGGCGTGTCATGGAAACTTACCTTTATAAGCCCACCCAAGACCTTTTCCTGCGTCAAAAGTGACGCCAGTAGTCCAGACCCAGCGTGTTTAGATATGACGCTAAAGGAGACTTTTATTGTTAATAACAACACCAAAGGCACCTGACCAAGTGTCCATATTTTACGAGATGGGAGTGAGAATGTGTTGCAGAGTTCTAGGACCAGTAAATGAGTTTGCATGATACAGGCATTTACATTGACAACATGAATAGATATATACTTTAAAAAAACTATGAAAATGACATGAAAGAAAAAGCCAAAGCTAATAGGCTATTCAGTATTAATTACTTTTTTTAAAGATTATTTTTTTGGGGGCATTTTCAGCCTTTACTTTTGACAGGACAGCTGAAGAAATGAAAGGGGAGACAGAGTGGGAACGACACGGAGCAAAGGTCTGCAGGTCAGAGTCGAACCCAGGCCTGACGCACCGAGGAGGAAACCTCCATACATGGGCGCCCGCTTTACCAACCAAACCATCCAGGCCCAAAATTACTTTTGATCGTCCTTTTTGTAAAGTGCCACCAACACCGAATGTTGCCCAAGCTGGGAAACGTTTCAAAGGTAAAAACATATTTTTTACTTTATATATTATATATGTATATATACATCAATTCATGCTCATGAATGGGTTCGTAGGATATCCTAAGAAAAGTACATGCACAAGCCTGAGTTACCCTCATTCAGTTAGCCATAAAGTGATGTGAAAAAAATCCTAATTACCGTATTTTACGGACTATAAGTCGCTCTGGACTATAAGTCGCATCAGTCAAAAAATGCGTCGTGAAGAGGAAAAAAACATATTTAAGTCGCACTGGACTATAAGTCGCATCAGTCAAAAAATGCGTCGTGAAGAGTGTGAAGTATCATCAATACTCACTCCATTATAGCCTGGAGAATGAAACACTTGACTTAAAGAGTGATACCACAAAAACTGTAAAAGATATCATGAAGCTGAATACAATTGTAATAGCTAAAGGTTTTGTGAATAGTTTAAAGTTTGAAGTATGTCTCTAGATAAAAGTATGTGGGAGGAGTAGCATTTCAAAAAGGAAGAAGCCTGAAGAGGATTTCAAGATTGCTCCATTGACTTTAACAAGTGCAGTGCACGTTGAAAATGTGCCTGTTTGGAACGGCCGATAGCTTGGCCTGTGGTTGCTGCTTCAAAACCAAATTGTACTCCAAAATTACTTATTGTTTTTTTATTAATATATATGGATCTGCTGAAAACAGTCAGCTCCCTAAACGTGGATGTGTTCATCAGTGGCCCTATACCACCAATCAGAAGAGCAGCTGAGAGATTCAGCAGACTGTTGGCGCTGAACAAATGGCTTTCATCTGCATGTACTGTCCATTCTCTGCAGTTCATTGACAATTTTAACATCTTCTGGGACCGCAGACATCTTTTTAAAGCAGATGGACTTTTCTTTAAAGGTCCAATGTGTAGGAATTTCTCCCATCTAGCGTTGACATCGTATATCACAATCAACTCTCTCGCACCACACAGTTCAAATTACGTATTACAGCTACGGTAGCCTTCACGCTTCAAAAAGACGGTCTGCCCGCTCCGGCCAGTCTGATCGCCCACTTCTAAATAGGAGGAAGACACAACAAAGCACGGCAGTGATCCACCACAGCCCCCACCTGAGCAAAGATTTGACCGTGGGAGACCACAGAGCAGAGACGAGAAAGCTCAACCCCCCTTTTCACCCGTCCAACACTCCTCAAACCCCCTTACCAACCCCGACGCCTTTGAGGATCCATCGCTCTCCCCACTCACCCTTTCCCCTGTTTCCCCCTGCCACATGTTGGGGTTCACTAACCGGATGGAGCAGCTGGTAGATGCTGGAACCAAATTTACCCCCCTTCCTTCTCCCATTATTCGCCCCCAGCATCAAACTGCCCGCCGCAACTCTGTTCTTTTAAATCAAGGCTGAAGACCTTTCTTTTTGACGTTGCCTTTCTTTAAATAATTGTTAATTGCTTATACTGCACTGTCAATTGTATTCTCATCTTTTATCTACTAGTATTTTTGAACAGATAACGGACATATTTCTGAGAATTTCTCCAACGCGGTGTGACATAGACAGTTGGAACTGTTTAGGATTTGGCAAAGTTTGCCTTGATTAAACTAAGCCTTATAGCGACGGCTATATTGTAGGTAAAGAGAAGTACTTCCACTCTTGTTATGGGTAACAAGAGTACAAAGACACATGTTCCTGTGGGGTCCGTGGTGGATACAATACAACATGTTTTACTTTTAGATTACCCTTCTAACATCGTATCTGATCTCCTTATCATGTCACCCGCAGAAGCAGCTACACAAACAGAAGATGAAATAGAAGAAGCAGCAACACAAACAGAAGACGAAAGAGCAGAAGTAGCAACACAAACAGAAGACGAAAGAGCAGAAGTAGCAACACAAACAGAAGACGAAAGAGCAGAAGTAGCAACACAAACAGAAGACGAAAGAGCAGAAGTAGCTACACAAACAGAAGACGAAAGAGCAGAAGTAGCTACACAAACAGAAGACGAAAGAGCAGACTTAAAGAAAAAAGGTCTAAGTATTTTAAGAGAACTGGCACTTGCAGCCAAAACACTACGGGCAGTAGATGCACTAGGAATTATGGGTGCAGCGGTTGCAGCGGGTGCAGCGGGTGCAGTGGGTGCAGCTGCTGGTGTAGTGGTGGGTGCAGCGGTTGCAGCGGGTGCAGCGGGTGCAGCGGTGGGTGCAGCGGGTGCAGCGGGTGCAGTGGGTGCAGCTGCTGGTGCAGCGGGTGCAGTGGGTGCAGCTGCTGGTGCAGTGGGTGCAGTGGGTGCAGTGGGTGCAGCTGCTGGTGCAGTGGGTGCAGTGGGTGCAGCTGCTGGTGCAGCGGGTGCAGCTGCTGGTGCAGTGGGTGCAGTGGGTGCAGTGGGTGCAGCTGCTGGTGCAGCGGGTGCAGTGGGTGCAGCTGCTGGTGCAGTGGGTGCAGTGGGTGCAGTGGGTGCAGCTGCTGGTGCAGCGGGTGCAGTGGGTGCAGCTGCTGGTGCAGCGGGTGCAGTGAGTGCAGCTGCTGGTGCAGTGGGTGCAGTGGGTGCAGTGGGTGCAGCTGCTGGTGCAGCGGGTGCAGTGGGTGCAGCTGCTGGTGTAGTGGTGGGTGCAGCGGGTGCAGCGGGTGCAGTGGGTGCAGCTGCTGGTGCAGCGGGTGCAGCGGTTGCAGTGGGTGCAGCTGCTGGTGCAGTGGGTGCAGCGGGTGCAGTGGGTGCAGCTGCTGGTGCAGCGGGTGCAGCTACTGGTGCAGCGGTTGCAGCGGGTGCAGCGGGTGCAGTGGGTGCAGCTGCTGGTGCAGCGGGTGCAGTGGGTGCAGCAGCGAGTGCAGTGGGTGCAGCTGCTGGTGCAGCGGGTGCAGCGGTTGCAGCGGGTGCAGCGGGTGCAGTGGGTGCAGCTGCTGGTGCAGCAGGTGCAGTCTTTATGGGAGGAGTAGCAGGAGTATGGTTTGTGCGAAAAAAAGTACGTGAATTGAAAGAGTTTTTAAAGAGCCTGCCACTTGGAACCATATTGCTGTGTGTTACATTCTACTCATTGCTGCTGCTATCATTTTGTCTCCATGTGCCCTTTGCTGGGACCCTGTTCTTCCTGTTACTGTTACTAATGTTCTTGTTATTCTTGCTGTTATAGGAGCATGTACCTACATGTATAAGATTTACAGCAGTCAAACTTGTGTGAATGGCAAAGTATTAGCATTTACTTTTAGAGGAAAATCAGTTGGCTCGATAGTGATGCATCAAACTTTACCATTTATTCTGTAATGTTTGAAACTCAGACCTAAATGTATGCTTCTCCTTTAAGGTGTTGGTATGATCTGCCATAGGGGGATACAGAGTAGGAATTATAGCTCAGCATTATATTTAACCAATTCATTGCCGTACCATTTTACTAGCATGATGTATTTTGATGACATCATTTTACTTGAGTAGCTTTTCTGAAATGCAACAGAGCTTTTGCTAATTAGCCTACTTATATGTACATTTATATAACAATATAAAAGTGAGTATTGTGCTTTTGCCAGGCTTGATGTTGCTACAGTATATCTAATAATTTGTTTATTGTGGAATTTTAACCATAGACTATATATTAATGGTCAGAGCATCCAGTTTGGCGAAGTGCTGCAAATGCAGAAAGTGCCTTAAAGCTGTATTCTCTCTAACTTCCAGCAGGGGGAGACTCCTTAAAGCTGTATTCTCTCTAACTTCCAGCAGGGGGAGACTCCTTAAAGCTGTATTCTCTGTAACATCCAGCAGGGGGAGACTCCTTAAACCTGCTTTCTCACTAACTTCGAGCAGGGGGAGTCTCCTTAAAGCTGTATTCTCTCTACCATCCAGCAGGGGGAGACTCCTTAAAGCTGTATTCTCTCTACCATCCAGCAGGGGGAGACTCCTTAAAGCTGCATTCTCTCTGACTTCCAGCAGGGGGAGTCTCCTTAAAGCTGTATTCTCTGTAACATCCAGCAGGGGGAGACTCCTTAAAGCTGTATTCTCTCTACCATCCAGCAGGGGGAGACTCCTTAAAGCTGTAGTCTCTCTAACTTCCAGCAGGGGGCGACACGTGCGGTTGCAAAAGGAGGTCTGTTTCTGTAGAAGTCTATGAGAAAGTGACCCACTTCTCTCTTGATTTATTACCTCAGTAAACATTTTCATAATGAGTTGATGGTCTCAATCGCTAGTTTTAAGTCTTCTGCAACACAGAATGATGTTCATTTAGTGAATGATGGTCTCGATTTTAAAATCAGCGCTAAAGCAGGGGGTGTTTTAGGGTGTGGCTATAATGTGATTGCCAGTAAAAGTGTGTAAGGGCTCCTCCCTCTCTCCTCCCTCTCTCCTATCACACTCCTCCCTCTCTCCTCCCTCTCTCCTATCACACTCCTCCCTCTCTCCTCCCTCTCTCCTCCCTCTCTCCTCCCTCTCTCCTATCACACTCCTCCCTCTCTCCTCCCTCTCTCCTCCCTCTCTCCTATCAAACTCCTCCCTCTCTCCTCCCTGTCTCCTCCCTCTCTCCTCCCTCACTCCTATCACACTCCTCCCTCTCTCCTCCCTCTCTCCTCCCTCTCTCCTATCACACTTCTCCCTCTCTCCTCCCTCTCTCCTCCCTCTCTCCTATCACACTCCTCCCTCTCTCCTCCCTCTCTCCTCCCTCTCTCCTCCCTCTCTCCTATCACACTCCTCCCTCTCTCCTCCCTCTCTCCTCCCTCTCTCCTATCACACTCCTCCCTCTCTCCTCCCTCTCTCCTCCCTCTCCTCCCTCTCTCCTATCACACTCCTCCCTCTCTCCTCCCTCTCTCCTCCCTCTCTCCTCCCTCACTCCTATCACACTCCTCCCTCTCTCCTCCCTCTCTCTTCTATCACACTTCTCCCTCTCGTCTAAAATCGTCACATCGTCAACCAGGATGGCTGTGCCCGTAACGGCAAACTCGACGACTCATAGCAGATCTCCACAAACCAATGGGTGACATCACACACGCTCTGTCCATTTATATTATAGTCTATGGTTTTAAGGGATGTAAATGGATGAAAATTTAGACACTGTAATGTAATTATGATCTGAAATTGATGAATAAAGATTTTGCAACATGCCAAATGATATTTTCCATTTTATTCTGTAAATTGTTTGTATTCAGATTTTCTTTTTATATCAAAAACAGAATGAAACAATAAAACAATGTATTACACTCAAGACCTCTGGTAGCTATTCTCCCCTTATCCAGTGACGTAACTGAGTGTTTAACAACATTATGGAAAGGATCCCTACAGAGATAGAACTTGTTGTAAAGAGTAACTCACATGATGCAGCCCATCTATCCATCCATCGTCAACGGTTTATCCGGGGTCGAGTCGCGGGGGCGTTCCCAGGCCAGAGTGGAGACATAATCCCTCCAGCTGGACGTGCCTCCACCTAGTCCTGGGTCTTCCCCGAGGCCTCCTCTCAGCTAGACGTCCCTAAACCTAATCCTGGGTCTTCCCCGAGACCTCCTCCCAGCTGGATGTCCCTCCACCTAGTCCTGGGTCTTCCCCGAGGCCTCCTCCCAGCTGGACGTGTCTCCACCTTGTTTTGGGTCTTCCCCTAGGCCTCCTCCCAGCAGGACGTGCCTCCACCTAGTCCTGGGTCTTCCCCTAGGCCTCCTCCCAGCTGGACGTGCCTCCACCTAGTCCTGGGTCTTCCCCGAGGCCTCCTCCCAGCTGGACGTGTCTCCACCTTGTTTTGGGTCTTCCCCCTAGGCCTCCTCCCAGCAGGACGTGCCTCCACCTAGTCCTGGGTCTTCCCCTAGGCCTCCTCCCAGCTGGACGTGCCTCCACCTAGTCCTGGGTCTTCCCCGAGGCCTCCTCCCAGCTGGACATCCCTCCACCTAGTCCTGGGTCTTTCCCGATGCCTCCTCTCAGCTAGACGTCCCTCCACCTAGTCCTGGGTCTTTCCCGATGCCTTCTCCCAGCTGGACGTGCCTCCACCTAGTCCTGGGTCTTCCCCGAGGCCTCCTCTCAGCTAGACGTCCCTCCACCTAGTCCTGGGTCTTTCCCGAGGCCTTCTCCCAGCTGGACGTGCCTCCACCTAGTCCTGGGTCTTTCCCGAGGCCTTCTCCCAGCTGGACGTGTCTCCACCTAGTCCTGGTTCTTTCCCGAGGCCTCCTCCCAGCTGGACGTGCCTAGAACAAGACAACCCTCCTTTCCAGCACCTTGGAGTAGACTTTACTAGGGAGGCTGAGAAGTGTGATACCCCTATAAGTGGCACACACCCTTTGGTCCCCCTTTGTGAACAGGGGAACCACTAACCCAGTCTGCCACTCCTTTGGCACTATCCCAAACGTCCATGCAATGCAACACAAGGCGTGTCATAAAAGTCAGGCCCTCCACACCCAGAGCTTTCAGCATTTCTGGATGGATCTCATCAATCCCTGGGGCTTTTCCACTGTGGAGTTGTTTGACTACCTCAGTGACTTCCACCTGGGGAATTGACGACAATTCCCCATCATCTTCTAGCTCTGCCTCTAACATAGAGGGTGTTACGAGTGAGACTGAGAGTTGAACCCAAATGCAGACAACAACGTGGAGCCAGAGTGAAAGTTTAAGAAGTTTATTTCACAGTACTTAAGTGAGTTCAGTCCGGGTTTCCAGAAAAGGAAGTAGCAAGTCCAGGTTTCCTGAGAGAGCCAAACAGGTCCAGGGGTTCTGAGCAGGAGTGGTTCCGCTAGAGTATACAGTGTTCAGTTTGTGGTGAGGTCCAGTTGTAGTGAGCAGGTATGGTGAATGGCCGGAGTAAAGTGGCAGCAGGTGTCAGGTTCCAATATAACTGTAGCACAAGAGAAAATGGATCAGGACCTTTGGGCCCGTCGGTTGACAACTCCACCCCTCTCTTCACCTGAGGGTGCAAAACGTGCGGCCTCAGATCAGAATATACAATCACAAAATGTATCATTTTATTTTTTTATTTTATTGGTTTATTTGATAGGGACCATGCATATTTATGAACATTGTTGTATAGAAACACCTTGTAAATATGCCAGAATTAGTAAAAATAACTACTTTTCATCTACATGACCTTCGGCCTATGGTGCACCAGGTACACTTGCATCCTTATGTTGGAACATGGTGTTCATTATAGACAGTCCATGACTAGCACAGAAGTCTAACAACAAACGGCCGCTAGGTTTTAGATCAGGGAGGCCATGCCTCCCAATCACGCCTCTCCATGTGTCTCCGTCTGCAGTACGGGAACAGGTGGAAACTTCTTTCCGAGTGGTGTGCGGCTCGTAATTATGACTCAGTGCATTGTTCTGTGCCTACCATCCTTGAGTTTCTGCAGACCCTCCTGGATGGTGGCCGGTCTCCTTCTACCCTAAGAGTCTATGTGGCTGCCATTTCGTCGCAGCATGTTGCAGTTGACAATAACACTGTGGGGACTCACGGGCTTGTATCCCGCTTCTTGAAAGGGGCTCTGAGGTTGCGTCCCACGAGTAACCCAAGGGCTCCTTCATGGGACCTGCCCCTGGTGCTGGACGCCCTATGCTCGCCTCCCTTTGAACCACAGGCAGAGCTGAGGTGGTTGTCAGCCAAGGCTGCGTTTCTGTTGGCGTGCTACATGCCTTGTGCGTGAATGATTCCTGTTTGAGATGGAACTCGGATGGCTCAGGTGTCTCTTTGTGGCCTAATACGGCATTCCTGCCTAAAGTGCTGGCACGCTCACACCTCAATCAGCCTATCCACCTGGCATGTTTTGACCCCCCTTTCGGTAAAGGGGGGGACTAGTTGAGTCTGTTGTGCCCAGTGCGGGCCCTTAGGGCTTATGTGGACGCTACCGCCTGTATACGTCAGTCTGAGCAACTTTTTGTCTGTGGAGGCCATTGCCTCTGCATACAGAGCGAGTGGACAGTCTCTACTATCAGGAGTGAAATGCCACTCTACCAGGAGTGTCTCCACATTGTGGGCAACTTTGAGAGGTGTGCTCTTTGAGGAAATATGTGCCACGGCCTCATGGGCATTGCCGAGCACGTTCTCACGTTATTACAGGCTGAATGTTGCCACCCCCCATCCACTGGGCGTGGTTCTCCGGCCGAGGTCCTCTACTGCATCCTTGTGAAGTGGTACACAGGCTTCCTCGTGACTCTGTTGATATGAGTCATCCAGTGTTAAGCACTGCTTCTGGCGGTCAGTAAGGATGAAATAGAACGAAAGTTACGAATGTAACTACAGTTCTATGAATCCTGGATGACTGCCAGAGTTCTTGGTCTCTTGGAAGCTTGCGAACCCGCGAGAAGATTCTGAAGGAATGAGCTGAGTCACAGGTGACTTTATTGATGTAAATACTCCACCTGCGCAAGCGCGATACGGATGTATTCAGTGTTAAGCACTGCCTCTGGCGGTCATCCAGCATTCATAGAACTGTAGTTACATTCGTAACTTTCATTCTCTGGGCTTGCCTAAGCACAATTCAAGCAGCACAATCAAGTATTTTGGTATCTGTGAACTCATAACAAGTTTGAAAATCAAAGATATGAACACATATGCAGTGTATATATAACATATGGAAGACATTTAAAGGCTCTGACACACCAACCCGATTATCGGCCGTCGGACAGTCAGGCGAGGTCGGTGACTCGAGTCTGTTCGGTGTGCTCCGTGCCGTCGTCAGTCGGAGGAGCCGTCGGCCTTCATTTTGGCTGATTTGACTTGCTGAATTAGCCAGTGGGCAGTCGGACTCAAGGACCAATCTGATTGGTGGAATGCTAGCCCTTAACTAGCGAATCAGTGCTTCTTTCACAAGAAGAAGCCCGAGAGCTGACAACACCAGTATCTTCTTATTACTAGCCATCGTATTTTCTTCCATTCAGCGAGTAATGACAACAAGGATCCTTCTTGACTACTATCATCACTCTCTGATGAAAACAATGACTGACGACAGCGTGCTCTGTGTTGACTATGTCTAGAGAGATGTTCCGTCATTTCCGGTTTTCATTTTTTGGGCGACAATACAGTCAAATACGACAAAAACGTACACTTCGGTGTGTTCTGAGGCACTTTTTGAGAGACGGGAGCCGACTGATCAGTCCGACTGCCTTTTCTGCCGACGGTCGGCTGTCGGGTTGGTGTTTCAGAGCCTTAATGCAATGCTAGCATTTTTTTCTGTTTAAATAAAAAAAAAAAATAATGATAAAATAAAATCCTGACTGTGACTATTGATAAAATTGTCATTTTTAATATGATCTAAACATTTCAAAGTTGTACTCTTAGATTCTTCCCCAAAGTAGGTCAAGACTTTAGACCAATCAGAACAAAGGTTGTTTCATTCATTCTTCCTTATCAGACTTAAAGTCTTTGGGCACAACCTGTTTAAACCTTTGTTCCCAATAAAACAAGATTCTGATCAAAGATACCAGCAGCCCGTTTCGTCACACATGATTGATTGTGTGACACAGTGCTCTTAATTTATGGCTTTCCAGCAACAGTCACTAATGATTGATAGAGCTGCAGTTAAGAAAAGCTTTCCCAGAAATATGTTTATTACGGAGGATCGGAGGATCGGAGGATCTGAGACCGCCTGAAGTCTGTAAACCTGAAGAATAAAACTCCACGAGAAAGGTAATATTTAATTGTAACTTGTGACACAGACACAGATTATTAGGGACGCCTCTCTAAAACTAAATCAGTCCTTTAATGTCAGAAAAGTATCAGAGCAAGACAGGATATTTTGGATATTAAAGCTGGTCCTAATACTCTTCTGTATGTAATAAATCCTCCTTCATGAAGTCATGATGTTCAGTTTGTGTTGCTCCACTTGTCAGGTCAGTAGTTTGTGCTGCTGTAAAACTTATTAGCATGTTTTAGCATTTTAGAATATGTTAGCATTTGTTAACATGTCAACATGAGCAGAATATGAGACCTTTAAGTTACTTTTTCATCAGCTATATCTGTAATATTAATCAGTAAATTGACTTGCAATATATTTTACAAAAACTAACATTTCTCTCTCCTACAGTTTTTTGGTGATTAAAAATGTTCCAAAGGATCATCGGTCTGCTGCTGCTTCTCATGGCTGCTTGTTCAGCTCAGAGCACAGGTGAGTCCACAGGTGAGGCCACAGGTGAGGCCACAGGTGAGTCCACAGGTGAGTCCACTGGAGCAATAACACTGGTTCTATTCCCCCCCAATCATCTCAGCTGGACTTGTAGTCGTTATATTGTTGGCTAGTTTCATTTATAATAAAGCATTGTATTTCATAAACTACATGTGTTCTGTGTGCAGAAATCTTAATGTGTAAAGTAACTAGTAACTAAAGTAACTAGTAACTAAAGTAACTAGTAACTAAAGCTGGAACAGATGAATGTAGTGGAGTAACTAAAGTAACTAGTAACTAAAGTAACTAGTAACTAAAGCTGGAACAGATGAATGTAGTGGAGTAACTAAAGTAACTAGTAACTAAAGCTGGAACAGATGAATGTAGAGGAGTAACTAAAGTAACTAGTAACTAAAGCTGGAACAGATGAATGTAGTGGAGTAGAAGTAGAAAGTGGCATGAAAAGAAAAAAGTAAGTAAGTAAGAAAGTAAAGTACAAGTACCTCAACATTTGGACTGAAGTACAGTAATGGAGTACATGTACTTAGTTACATTCCACTACTAGCTAATTGAAACGTATATCTCTTCTTGCTGGCTGCTGGCTGGCTCGCTATATGTCGCCCTCTGCTGTTTGAAAGTCTAGACTCTGAATATAAGACAACCCCACTTTTTTCGTCTTGTATTTGGGCCAATATGGTACTTTCGTCCGCCATGTTTCTGCCTAATATGACGCCAAAACCCAACCCAATACGGTATATACTGTAGCTGATTATTTTGGATAGCTGATGTGAGATTTAGTGCCACAATGTTAGCAAATATTAGTTACATAAGGAGAACGCTATAATGTTAGCTAACGCTGTTTTAAACCTTGCTTATCGCCAGGGTCTGTAGCCACCAGCTGTGAGGCCTGTCATAGTCTGGCTCGATGCCATGCCTCCCTCCACGACAACAGTGTCGAGACTGTGGGCGTGTCCTGTCGCTGTGAGGATGGTGTGGTGGGAGATGGCTTCACCTGCTACAACAAAACCACCTGCAACGATGACTGCTGTGGCCAAGGCTTCCGCTGGTCGCCGCTGCAGGGATGTGTGGACATCGATGAGTGTTCACTGCCCAATCCTTCCTGCGGTCCCGGACAACGCTGCGAAAACACCCGAGGCTCCTTTTCCTGTCTGGTAACACCTAATCTACAACGTCAAAAAGAAACCACATCCCGCTCAGTGACGTTTGCCTGCGGGGGCACACAGTGCCCTTTTGGTCAGAGCTGCCTCCAGGTGAACGGCACTTCTCAGTGCATTGACCCGTGTCAGCACTACACTCCATTACAAGACGCATGGCGAGCCACAGACTTCAGGGTGGACCCAGAGTCTGTGGCCTGCGACAGCCGTACAGATTGGCAAGGCTGGTACCGCCTCTTCATTGGTAACAGCAGTGTTCGGATGCCAGAGAGGTGCATTGAGAGTCACATGTGTGGAACCGATGCTCCGCTATGGCTGCGATCTCCCCACCCGCTGGAGTCTGAGGGCATCGTACGGGCGGAGGTTTGTGGCAGCTGGGAGGGTGGCTGCTGCCAGTTTCACTCCAACCTCATCCACGTGAAAGCTTGCCCAAGAAACTACTATGTCTACAAGTTTGTAAGCCCAAACTTGTGTCGGCTAGCTTACTGTGCAGGTAAGGAACAGGTTTTCATTGTATGGAGTTATACTGTGTAGAGTCGAGGGTGACAATTTTTTGGGACTCCCGCAGGTCACGGTATTCCTGCGGGAGTCCCGCGGTACAGGAGTCAATTTCACTATTGGTAACGTGATAGGGACGGAATAGAGCGTAGAAATCAACGGGACGGAGCCGGAGATTAAATAAAAAAATGACGCTGCAATGTGGTGAGTGCGCCCAAAGATTGCGAGGCTTTCCTAGACTACTTAGTCTGCAGAAGACAGCGATTCTTCTAACCTACCCTAAATCAATAAATGTGTGTTTTGAGTGTGAGAAGATCTCTGTCAGGAATTACGTAATGAAATTGCCTAGACCTGCAGCTAATACATGTTACCTAGACCTGCAGGTAATACATGTTACCTAGACCTGCAGGTAATACATGTTACCTAGACCTGCAGGTAATACATGTTACCTAGACCTGCAGGTAATACATGTTACCTAGACCTGCAGGTAATACATGTTACCTAGACCTGCAGGTAATGTGTGTTACCTAGACCTGCAGGTAATGTATGTTACCTAGACCTGCAGGTAATACATGTTACCTAGACCTGCAGGTAATGTATGTTACCTAGACCTGCAGGTAATACATGTTACCTAGACCTGTAGGTAATACATGTTACCTAGACCTGCAGGTAATGTATGTTACCTAGACCTGCAGGTAATGCGTGTTACCTAGACCTGTAGGTAATGTATGTTACCTAGACCTGCAGGTAATGCGTGTTACCTAGACCTGCAGGTAATGTATGTTACCTAGACCTGCAGGTAATACATGTTACCTAGACCTGCAGGTAATACATGTTACCTAGACCTGCAGGTAATACATGTATAGTGTAGTCTAAATTTCCGAGGCAACCTCAGTGATTTGACCACAATTAACCAAACATGCTACAGGGGGATAACAGAGTCTGGTAACTTTAGACAACATAGGGAACCAAACGGGAGCGGTACGGGATTCGGGAGTGTTTCTCTCGGGATTTTACAGGACAGGATTTTTTTTTTGGGGGGGGGGGGGGCAGTCACGTGATTGGGATATGCCAGAGTACTTTCGTTGGCTCGGGATGGGATGGGAGCGACAATTGATTCTTGTGTCACCCTCTAATGTAGAGTCGAGGGTGAGCCAAAATACTAGCTTCCTGATCCAATGGCCTCGACTGCTAAAGTAAAGGGAACACTCCAACATTTAGTGGAATCCTTTATATTTTACTTTAAGATGATATCACTGGTCCAGGACCTGAGTTGGATCTTTGGTGTTTTCCCTAGGATGACTGCTTTAGCCTGGTGAATGGCACAACACTTATGTTAAAAGGAAATACGTCACTTTTAAAGCTGGTTGGCCTGTTGCTCCTGTTATTTCCTTACAAGCAATGTCGCATATTAATGGCTATTTTTCATATCTGCTGAAACTGACCCTATGCTCCAGTAGAACTACATGAAGCAGGTCATTTAAAAAAAAAGTCTGGCTCCTCTGGCTCCACCTACAGCCTGTAGTGTGATTTGCAAAAATCCACCACTGTTCAGATGCACCAATCAGGGCCAGGGGGGGCGGGGGATGGGGTGTCAATCACTGCTCAGGCACACGTATTTCATAGCGTCCTCCCCTCCCCCTTCCCTGCACCCTGCAGATAGGTTTCCTCCCCTCCCCCCTCTTCACACGCGCTCTATCGTGCACAGCTCTCCCTTGTGGGGGGAGGGGCTTAAAAGACCGTTTTGGGCTTTAGCAGAAAGGGGGGAAGGACTGAGAAGTTGTCGATGTTCAAATGTTTTGGCTAAGTCCTGGATCTTCACAATCCTCCCTACAGCACCTTTAACTTCACCTGTTGAACTGACTTTAGCAGTTTAGCTAACACACTCCACTGTCCTGCTGTTACAGTCGTGAACTAACCACAGACAGTTGCCTTCTTCATGGACTCACGTTGGTGTGCAGCTGTAGAATGAATATAGGGAAGCACAATGGATATTTGGCATTATTTCTGGCATTAAAAAAATATTTTACTGGCCTGGGGATCCCGTTGGCCTGGTGGCCTACTAAGCCTGTACAATTATATGGGGAAACACTGATATTATATTCCTCATGTCAGCCAAAATGAAGATCATTTCTTACAGGATCCTTTAGACCTTTGGTACCATCAGAATCTCAAGTGGACTTTGTTGTTCTTTGCGCCTAATCAGATGTCAACACCATGGTGTGTAATACCTGCGCTGAAGGTGAGATCTGTCTGAGCGACGACAAGATCAACTGGAGGTGTGGGCAGCCAGGTGAGTGATCATGACACACACACATTTCATTCATCCACTGTAGGGATCGGGAAACATGATATCCAGGGGTTCCAGGTCATTAATATTACATGGTAGCCTAGAAAGCTAGACGCACCCTAGCGGCAGCAAATGTAATCTGCAGCCAGGGTCGTAGAGCAACTCTCAGTTGGCTTGCGAGCTGGAAAAACCAAACTCTAGTCAGGCCAATCACATCGTGTATAGAGTCGGTGGGCGGGGCTTAACATGAGGACGGCAGAGTTGCGACGGTTCCGCGTGAATTCCCTGCTACTTGCATGGCGTTCGTGGTCCAACTGTTGTTGTTGACTGTCGACTGTTTTCCCAAGATGGTGCCTGCCTGTATACCCGAAGGTAATGTCTTTATAATCTATACTTTTAATAAACTGTCTGTACACTTACGAAGTTCTCAATGCTCCGGTTTACATGTAGGGACCCTCATGATGCTACTATTGCTATTATAAGTGTGGTGCTATTTTGAGCCTTGTTAGTGGTGTAGAAATAGCGATGCACAACCCAAATAGCCAATATAATGCACAAATGACACATTTCCTAGCCTATAGAGCTAGCCGACGTGGTCAGACTCAGATTCTAGTCAGAATATGAGCCTGATTCTGCTCCATTGGGCTGGGATTATGGGGCATGTTTCCACCGAACCAGGAAAGTGTTGTGGGCGGGGCTAAGTTCAGCTGGCATCCAGGCTACTATAGAGCCAAATCATAACAGATATTGTCTCAGGACACTTTACAGATAGAGTAGGTCTAGATCACACTTTATAATTTGCAGAGACACAACAATTTCCCCCTAACAGCAATTGCATTTAGTTGCCAGTGGCGAGGAAAACGTTAATGGATATCTATATCACAGATACATTATACAATTCAACATAAATAATGTATGAAATGTTGTGTATTGTCTTGTTAACTATCTGTGGGGACAATCTGTTCACTCTCTGTCGCTCTTTTTATAACTGTTTTAATGTGTAGCTCCAAAACCTCTGAGGCTGAGGTTGGTAAATGGTAACACACCATGCAACGGGAGAGTGGAGATCCTCCATGACAACCAGTGGGGAACAGTGTGTGATGATAATTGGGACATAAACGACGCCAAGGTGGTCTGCCGACAGTTGAGATGTGGCCCCGTCCAGTCTGCAACTAGTTCTGCCTACTTTGGACAAGGCACCGGACCGATCTGGATGGATCAGGTTTCCTGTACAGGCAGCGAGTCTTTGCTATCAGAATGTGGACATCGAGGGTTTGGCACTCATAGCTGCAACCATGGTGAAGATGCTGGAGTCATCTGTTCTGGTTAGTGACATTTAGTTGTGTCCAGTGGTGTAGTCTAGGTTTTTGTAGAGAGTATACTGTAATGTTTTCCCTCCCAGCATTAGACTCGCCCGTTCCAGAGCCACGCGACCCAGAGCGACGCGACGCGTCCCAGAGCCACGCGACCCAGAGCCACGCGTCGCGTCCCAGAGCCACGCGACCCAGAGCGACGCGTCGCGTCCCAGAGCCACGCGACCCAGAGCCACGCGACCCAGAGCGACGCGTCCCAGAGCGGCGAGTCCCAGAGCGACGCGATCCAGAGCGGCGAGTCCCAGAGCGGCGCGTCCCAGGCGGCGAGTCCCAGAGCGACGCGTCCCCAGAGCGGCGAGTCCCAGAGCGGCGCGATCCAGAGCGGCGCGTCCCAGAGCGGCAGCGTCCCAGAGTGGCGCGATCCAGAGCGGCGAGTCCCAGAGCGACGCGATCCAGAGCGACGCGATCCAGAGCGGCGAGTCCCAGAGCGGCGAGTCCCAGAGCGGCGATCAAGCGATCCCAGAGCGACAGTCCCAGAGCGGCGAGTCCCAGGCGGCAGCGACCCAGAGCGGCGCGACCCAGAAGCGGCAATCCCGAGCGACGAGTCCCAGACGAGAGCGGCAGCGATCCAGGCGAGCGGCGAGTCCCAGCATGCGATCAGAGCGACGTCCCAGAGCCATCCCAGGCGACGATCCAGAGCGGCAGTCCCAGAGCCGATGAGTCCCAGACGGCGAGCCCAAGCGCGAGTCCCAGAGCGACGCAGAGCGACGCGACTCCAGAGCGACGACGTCCCAGAGCGGCGCGATCCAAGCGACGAGTCCCAGAGCCGCGAGTCCCAGAGCGCGCTGAGCGACGCGACCCAGAGCGACGCAATCCAGAGCGTGAAGTTCAGAAGTTCAGAACGTGAAGTTCAGTAGAAAACAGTCCAGTTACACTAGCTTCCTTTTCTACTTGTTCACAAAACTGTGAACAAGTAAAACTTAGAACACAAATGCACACATAACCAACCAGACTAATATGATTGGACAAACAAGTGCTAGTAATGTCTTCACTTGGTAAATTATCTTTTAAACTGACAAACATCATCCATGTATGGCTCAATTTAAACGGGATCAAGACATTATTTATCTCTCCCTGTTCACTACCAGACATATTATTACTGAAATAAAGTCCCATGGTGATCCACCGGAAGGGGAGGGACTTTGCCTCTCTAAACTATAAAATACCCAAAATGCCTTGTTCCTGCTGTATTGTGCCCAAGGGGGTAATCTGGAAAGCGTACCTCCTATGGAGAGATTCTGATGCTACCAAGCCATCACCTCCCGTTAGCATCCCGTTAGCATCCCATTGACTGCCATTCATTCTGACGTCACTGGTAACCGGGAAAGAGACGTCACTGGTCTCTGTAGAAGTCTACGGCGTCACTGTGTCCATTTCTTTCACTGTCTATGGTTGTGCCTAATGTGTTTCATCTTGTGTTCTAGATGAACTTAGTGGTTTTCCAGAGCCAGAGTTAGTGTGTGGACAGGATCACCTGCGTCTGACAGTCCAGAAGAGGCTGTTGGAGGAACAAGGGCTGAACGCCTCCTCCGCTCACTTGATCGACCCACGCTGCCATCAGCAGGTCGACCAGCAGGAGGCGATGTCGTACCTGGTGCAGCGAAGGAAGGGTATCTGTGGAAATGTGGTAGAGGTGAGTTTGGTTCATAGACTGTATAATATGAATGGACAATGCATCCGGTTCGGCAAAGTGCTTCACATCCACCAACAGTCCATGTGCACACAAAAAATCGGCTCCGAGGAGGGGCACGGCAACCTTAGCCATCACAAAATCCCAGCCAAAACGCTGTCCTCCAAAACATAATCCAACGTACCTCGTTCCATACGTGCGAATGGGTCTACCATTGGCAGCTTCCATAGGGGGGCCGTGGCTGCCAGTCACCATGTCCAAACGGGATGCAGGCAGGATGCTCCTCTGTGTCCCCGTGTCGCAAAGAAAACGCCGTCCGGAGATGCTGTCACGGATGAAAAGCAGCCTGCCCACGCGGCCGACGCTCATGGCCATCACTGAGCGCTGGCCCCGGCGTTTTCCGACCCGCCGAAACAGCATGGCGAACGGCATTTGGTAGCTTTGGGTCCAAACTTTGCATGGTAAACACAAGCGTGAAGACTGTTTGGGGCCAAAAAACAGCGATGGTTGCAGCGATGACTGTGGAGTCGTCCACTTTCACAGGATCGATGTTTATCAGCCTCCTCAGCCAGTCTCCGACAGTCAGTGATCGTGGCGTTGGCTAGCGCAGCCCTTACCTGGGAAGGCAGCTGACGCAGGAAAAGCTGAATTGAGAGAAAATCCGGTCGGTGCTCCCCCATGAGATCCAGCATACGGTCCATGAGCTCAGACGGCTTGCTGTCACCCAGTCCTTGAAGGGAGAAAAGCCTGTTGGCTCTCTCAGCGTCTGACAGCTCAAACGTTTTCAACAGGTGAGTCTTGAGCACCGTATACTTCTCAGCCGCCGGAGGATTTTTTAGAAGGCTCACCACTCTGGATGCCGTTGACTTTCCGAGAGCCGACACAACGTAGTAGTACTTGCTGCTTACTGTATCTGCGGTGATATCCCGCAATGCAAATTGCGCCTCAGTCTGGGCGAACCACGCCGACGCTGATGCTTCCCAGAATTCTGGGCGCTTGAGAGAAACAGCATTAACGGACATGGTGTCGTGTCGCGTCTCTGGATACGTCCAGCAGACTATCATCAGGGTCACCAGTGTGGAAATTGTAGTAATCTTGACAGAGACAACTTCTCACGTTGAGCACACGAATGCGTGTCTCATTTATTTATATAGGGAAACAATTCATTCACAAAATGGTGCTGCCCAGCAACCCAACCCCCAGGTCCCACGTGGCGTCATCACACGCTTAAAGGGACCGCAATCCCTAAACCAACGTAATAAATGCACAACATATTACATTAAACAATAAAGGTGAATTATGTCTGGCACATTCACTACAGTCCTCTATATTTTATGTTTGGTTCAAGCTGCATTATTGTTTTATTTCTTTGTCCACTTTGCATCGAAAGGAGCCAGTTGAGGTGGTTCGGGCATCTGGTAAGGATGCCCCCTGGGCGCCTCCCTAGGGAGGTGTTCCAGGCACGTCCAGCTGGGAGGAGGCCTTGGGGGAGACCCAGGACTAGGTGGAGGGACGTCCAGCTGGGAGGAGGCCTCGGGGGAGACCCAGGACTAGGTGGAGGGACGTCCAGCTGGGAGGAGGCCTCGGGGAACACCCAGGACTAGGTGGAGGGACGTCCAGCTGGGAGGAGGCCTTGGGGGAACACCCAGGACTAGGTGGAGGGACGTCCAGCTGGGAGGAGGCCTCGGGGGAGACCCAGGACTAGGTGGAGGGACGTCCAGCTGGGAGGAGGCCTCGGGGAAGACCCAGGACTAGGTGGAGGGGACGTCCAGCTGGGAGGAGGCCTCGGGGAAGACCCAGGACTAGTGGAGGGACGTCCAGCTGGGAGGAGGCCTCTGGGAAGACCCAGGACTAGTGGAGGAACGTCCAGCTGGGAGGAGGCCTCGGGGAAGACCCAGGACTAGGTGGAGGAACGTCCAGCTGGGAGGAGGCCTCGGGGAAGACCCAGGACTAGGTGGAGGGACGTCCAGCTGGGAGGAGGCCTCGGGGGAGACCCAGGACTAGGTGGAGGGACGTCCAGCTGGGAGGAGGCCTCGGGGGAGACCCAGGACTAGGTGGAGGGACGTCCAGCTGGGAGGAGGTCTCGGGGGAGACCCAGGACTAGTTGGAGGGACGTCCAGCTGGGAGGAGGCCTCGGGAAGACCCAGGACTAGGTGGAGGGATGTCCCGCTGGGAGGAGGTCTCGGGAAGACCCAGGACTAGGTGGAGGGACGTCCAGCTGGGAGAGGCCTAGGGAAGACCCAGGACTAGGTGGGCAGCGCACCAGCTGGGAGAAGGCCAGCTGGGAGGAGGCCTCGGGGAAGACCCAGGACTGGGTGGAGGGATGTCCAGCTGGGAGGGAGGCCTTGGGGGAAGACCCAGGACTAGGTGGAGGCCCCAGTCCAGCTGGGAGGAGGCCCTCGGGGGAGACCAGGACTAGGTGGAGGATTATATCTCTAACCTGGCCTGGGAACGACTCGGGATCCCCCAGTCGGAGCCGGTTAATGTGGCCCGGGAAAGGGAAGTTTGGGGTCCCCTGCTGGAGCTGCTACCCCCGCGACCCGACCCCGGATAAGCGGATGAAGATGGATGGATGGATGGATGTCCACTTAGGGGCAGCACAACAAGCTTTTCACACAGCATCTGACACGTTATCAGCTTATGAATATATGTGTATGTTTGGCTTACTTGTTAGCAAACAACTGCCTACTTCCACATCCAGCAGTTACAGAGCAACAAGATGATTCTTTAGGAGTCCTTCGAGTCTTGTGTTTGTGTCTACCTGATGATATTCTCTCTGTTTTAGCTGTTTCAGATCTAAGATGGTGATAAACACTAAGGGTCCTATTTTAACGATCTAAGTGCACGCCGTGATGCGCCTGGTGCAGGTGTGTTTAGGGCGTGTCCTAATCCACTTCTGCTAGTTTGACGGCAGTAAAAAGGGTCCGTGTGCCGGGGTCATGGTTCTAAAGGGTTGTTCTTAGTGTCTTCATTAATCAGAGGTGTGTTTTGGGCGTAACATGCAATCAACCAATCAGAGATCATCTCCCATTCCTTTTAAAAGCCAGGCGCGTTTGGACCTTGGAGCATTGCTGTTATGATGGAGGATCTGCACCGTAATATTTGTATTTGTAATCTTCTGCATGTATGTGTGTGTGTGTGTGTGTGTGTGTGTGTGTGTGTGTGTGTGCTGCTGTGCGTCCCTGTGTGTGTAACAAGCATAGTGTGCACGTGCTGTGCACGAGTCTAGGAGCATTTACTAATGCTCTGTTAAAATAACAATGAAATGCTGCGTTATTGACTTTAGACCAGGTTTTTGTTGGTCAATGGTGCCATCACTTCCCACTGCCTCAAGATAGCAATACGCCCAGAATGCACCTGAACACACCTCCCTGTAAGACCCGGCACGCCCAGAATGTACCTGAACACACCTCCTGTAAGACCAGCACGCCCAGAATGCACCTGAACACACCTCCCTGTAAGACCAGCACGCCCAGAATGCACCTGAACACACCTCCCTGTAAGACCAGCACGCCCAGAATGCACCTGAACACACCTCCCTGTAAGACCAGCACGCCCAGAATGCACCTGAACACACCTCCCTGTAAGACCAGCACGCCCAGAATGCACCTGAACACACCTCCCTGTAAGACCAGCACGCCCAGAATGCACCTGAACACACCTCCCTGTAAGACCAGCACGCCCAGAATGCACCTGAACACACCTCCCTGTAAGACCAGCACGCCCAGAATGTACCTGAACACACCTCCCTGTAAGACCAGGACGCCCAGAATGCACCTGAACACACCTCCCTGTAAGACCAGCCATGGGCCACAGATGGGCGCAGGTGCATTTGCTGTTTAAACGACGTGGGCGCTGGACGATCTTAAAGCAAAGACACTTGTGTCGGGCTTTGCGCTGAGCCGGGTGCAAGATAGGGTCCTACACCTGCTAAACATCAGCATGATAGCATCCTGTTGTTAGCATTTAGCTGTTTTCAGACATTTTATCTTGTTGACAGAACAAATCCGATTAAGTCGTCTTTAATCTGTTTTTATTTGTTGCAGACAAACGGCTCCCACATTACATACTCCAACATTTTGTTCGTGTACCCGTCTGATTGGTCCAACGACTCGCTCTCCGTCCCGATGAGCTTCCCGTTCTCCTGCGTCTTCCCGCTCGATGACATCACCAGCCTCGACGCCGCCATTCGATACCAGTTGCCGTGAGTTATATGGTCAATTAGAACTGTTGTTATCCTCCTTAAAAACCTTTGAAACCGCAGATAATCCTTTAAAATTCATATCATATACCTCAATCCATTAAGGAAACCCTTAAAATCCCATTAGAATACCTTCATTTTATCATTATCAGTTAGGGCTGAGTATTGGAAGAAGAATCTGGCGATACGATACGTATTACGATACATGGGTCACGATTCAATATATTTCGATACTGTGCATAAGGTGATATATTGGGAAGTATAATTATAGAAAAACTAATATTTAAAAAAAGACATGATGTGCATAGACGTCTAAGAAGTTTACTTTAGGTCAACAATTCAGTACACAGAAAATCAAACTGCCAGTTTGGGATTGTGGTTCCCAGGTTCTTAGTGAGCTAATGTTTATATGCTAAAGTAGGCCAAAGGTCAGCCATAGCTACGTTGTTAGCTTCTAGCAACAAGTCAGGCACTGTTAGGCACTGCTAGGCACTGTTAGGCACTGTTAGGCACTGTTAGGCACTGTTAGGCACTGTTAGGCACTGCTAGACGCTGTTAGGCACTGCTAGACGCTGTTAGGCACTGCTAGGCACTGTTAGGCACTGCTAGGCACTGTTAGGCACTGCTAGGCACTGCTAGGCACTGCTAGGCGCTGTTAGGCGCTGCTAGGCGCTGTTAGGCGCTGCTAGACACTGTTAGGCACTGCTAGGCGCTGTTAGGGCACTGCTAGGGCACTGCTAGGCACTGCTAGGCACTGTTAGGGCACTGCTAGGCACTGCTAGGCACTGTTAGGCACTGCTAGGTACTGTTAGGCACTGCTAGGGTGCTGTTAGGCACTGCTAGGCACTGTTAGGGTGCTGCTAGGCAATGCTAGGCACTGCTAGGCACTGTTAGGGCACTGTTAGGCACTGCTAGGCACTGCTAGGGCACTGTTAGGCACTGCTAGGCACTGTTGGGCACTGTTAGGGCACTGCTGGGCACTGCTGGGCACTGCTAGGCACTGCTAGGCACTGTTAGGCACTGCTAGGCACTGCTAGGCACTGTTAGGCACTGTTAGGTACTGCTAGGCACTGTTAGGCACTGTTAGGTACTGCTAGACACTGCTAGGCACTGCTAGGCACTGTTAGGCACTGCTAGACACTGCTAGGCACTGTTAGGCACTGTTAGGCACTGCTAGGCACTGCTAGACACTGCTAGGCACTGTTAGGCACTGTTAGGCACTGTTAGGCGCTGTTAGGGCACTGCTAGGCGCTGTTAGGCGCTGCTAGACACTGTTAGGGCGCTGCTAGACACTGTTAGGCACTGCTAGGCAGCTGTTAGGCACTGCTAGGCACTGCTAGGCACTGTTAGGCACTGCTAGGGCACTGTTAGGGCACTGTTAGGGCACTGCTAGGCACTGCTAGGGCACTGTTAGGCAATGCTAGGCACTGCTAGGCACTGTTAGGCACTGCTAGGTACTGTTAGGGCACTGCTAGGGTACTGTTAGGCACTGCTAGGCACTGTTAGGGTGCTGCTGGGCACTGCTAGGGCAATGCTGGGCACTGCTAGGGCACTGTTAGGGCACTGTTAGGGCACTGCTAGGCACTGCTAGGGCACTGTTAGGGCACTGCTAGGGCACTGTTAGGGCACTGTTAGGGCACTGCTAGGCACTGCTAGGGCACTGCTAGACACTGCTAGGGCACTGCTAGGCACTGCTAGGCACTGTTAGGCACTGCTAGGCACTGCTAGGTACTGCTAGGTACTGCTAGGTACTGCTAGGCACTGTTAGGTACTGTTAGGCACTGCTAGGCACTATTAGGCACTGTGAGGCACTGCTAGGCACTGCTAGGCACTGTTAGGCACTGCTAGGTACTGTTAGGTACTGCTAGGTACTGCTAGGCACTGTTAGGTACTGCTAGGTACTGCTAGGCGAGGACACTAGTGGTGTCTCAGCATAGCCATCTAGCATTAGGGGGTTTAAACATAACGTAAACCACTGTCTTACATCAATATTTTTGCACGTAAACTAAAAAAAAAATCGATATTGCGTTTTTGAAAATAGATACAGTACTGCAATCAGTATTGTGTATCGATATTTTCTTACACCCCTATTATCAATGGGTAAAGTATAGGTGATTTAAGATATGAAGGGATTCAGGTTCATAGTCTATGTTGTGTCGAGTTACTCCAGTTCACCTGTGTGTCTTCTCTTAACGTGTCTCGTCTCTCTGCAGGCGTAGAGTCGGCGTGGTGCGTTCAGGTGCCCCCACCAGGGCGCGGATGATTCTGTACGAGAGGCCGGACTACAGCGAGCCGTTCCCCGCTGGCCCGGTCAGCCTGCCGCTGGGCGCCGCCCTGCACGTCGGCATCTCTGTGGACTACGACAACAACCGCTTCGTGCTCCTTCTGGAGCACTGCTACGTCACAAACTCGCCCAGCGCCGACGATCCTGCCAGATACGCCCTGATCCAGAACAGGTGACCAGATTCATTACAACTCAGCCCACTCTGACTTTAATGTGCAGGGAAACTTAGCAGAGTAGCAACAACTTGTCGATTAATGACTCATCGATTCTTCGATCAACACAAAAGGCATTTAGATGATTGTTTAAACGGAATCTGACACATATGTTCATATTTGATTCATTCAATAAATTATTTTGTGTCTTAAATCCACCAGCCATTTTCATATTATACCAACATTTGCAGTATCCTGAGCAGACGCGTAACTATCGGTAAACAGGGTAAACGGTGCTTACGGGCCCGGACCAATCAGGGGCCAGCATCTCTGGAAGACACTGATTGACAGCCGGGGCCCCCTATCACATTTTCATTGCTCACACAATCCCAGCATCCCACCTGCAGCCACTGACCAAGCTGGAGTGACAACGGGTTGATCATTTCCTAGTTTCTGTTATGAAGACGAGACGTGTGTGACTCTAACATCTCACAGTTACCAACAAAACGTCCAGCGAAAGACCGTGGAGAACATGTCAGACCGTCCTGCCAACCTGTAGACATTTAACATCAATCTACGCTGTGATGCTTATTCACTCTATAGTCAGCGGCTGCTGTCTACATCCTGTCGGCTCTCTGCAGCGGGCAAGGCTGCTTAGTTCCCCCCGCGACTCAGACAGACACACACACACACACACACACACACAGAGACACACAGACAAACACACACACACACACACACACAGAGACACACAGACAACACACACACACACACACACACACACACACACACACACTCACACACACTTCCTGCCGTAGTCCCACTGCTAATGGTCACTGACTACTTCCTGCTGTAGTCCCACTGCTAATGGTCACTGACCACTTCCTGCTGTAGTCCCACTGCTAATGGTCACTGACCACTTCCTGCCGTAGTCCTACTGCTAATGGTCACTGACCACTTCCTGCCGTAGTCCCACTGCTAATGGTCTCTGACCACTTCCTGCTGTAGTCCCACTGCTAATGGTCACTGACTACTTCCTGCTGTAGTCCCACTGCTAATGGTCACTGACCACTTCCTGCCTTAGTCCACTGCTAATGGTCACTGACCACTTCCTGCCTTAGTCCTCTGCTAATGGTCACTGACCACTTCCTGCCGTAGTCCCACTGCTAATGGTCACTGACCACTTCCTGCTGTAGTCCCACTGCTAATGGTCACTGACCACTTCCTGCTGTAGTCCACTGCTAATGGTCACTGACCACTTCCTGCTGTAGTCCCACTGCTAATGGTCACTGACCACTTCCTGCTGTAGTCCCACTGCTAATGGTCACTGACCACTTCCTGCTGTAGTCCCACTGCTAATGGTCACTGACCACTTCCTGCTGTAGTCCACTGCTAATGGTCACTGACCACTTCCTGCTGTAGTCCACTGCTAATGGTCACTGACTACTTCCTGCTGTAGTCCACTGCTAATGGTCACGACCACTTCCTGCTTTAGTCCACTGCTAATGGTCACTGACTACTTCCTGCTGTAGTCCACTGCTAATGGTCACTGACCACTTCCTGCTGTAGTGCCACTGTCGATGGTCACTGACTACTTCCTGCTGTAGTCCCACTGCTAATGGTCAAGACCACTTCCTGCTTTAGTCCACTGCTAATGGTCACTGACTACTTCCTGCTGTAGTCCACTGCTAATGGTCACTGACCACTTCCTGCTGTAGTCCCACTGCTAATGGTCACTGACTACTTCCTGCTGTAGTCCCACTGCTAATGGTCACTGACCACTTCCTGCTGTAGACGACTGCTAATGGTCACTGACCACTTCCTGCTGTAGTCCCACTGCTAATGGTCACTGACTACTTCCTGCTGTAGTCCCACTGCTAATGGTCACTGACCACTTACTGCTGTAGTCCCACTGCTAATGGTCACTGACTACTTCCTGCTGTAGTCCACTGCTAATGGTCACTGACCACTTCCTGCTGTAGTCCCACTGCTAATGGTCACTGACCACTTCCTGCTGTAGTCCCACTGCTAATGGTCAAGACCACTTCCTGCTTTAGTCCACTGCTAATGGTCACTGACTACTTCCTGCTGTAGTCCCACTGCTAATGGTCACTGACCACTTCCTGCTGTAGTCCCACTGCTAATGGTCACTGACTACTTCCTGCTGTAGTCCCACTGCTAATGGTCACTGACCATTTCCTGCTGTAGTCCCACTGCTAATGGTCACTGACCACTTCCTGCTGTAGTGCCACTGTCGATGGTCAGTATTGTCCCAAAAGGAACACTTACGTTAAAACACTTACCACTTACAACTATTTTCATAAAATACGAGATCGTATTCTG
>NW_027595476.1:30000-40000 GCF_031162955.1 Sander vitreus | reverse complement strand
TATTGTCTAGTTTCTTCTGTCTCTGTGTGTGTGTGTGTGTGTGTGTGTGTGTGTTTCTCTGTGTGTGTGTGTGTGTGTGTGTGTGTGTATCTGTCTGTCTGTCTGTCTGTGTGTGTGTGTGTGTGTGTGTGTGTGTGTGTGTGTGTGTGTGTGTGTGTGTGTGTGTGTGTGTGTGTGTGTGTGTGTGTGTGTGTGTGTGTGTGTGTGTGTATCTGTCTGTCTGTCTGTGTGTGTGTGTGTGTGTGTGTGTGTGTGTGTGTGTGTGTGCTGTGTGTGTGTGTGTGTGTGTGTGTCTGTGTGTGTGTGTGTGTGTGTGTGTGTGTGTATCTGTCTGCTGTCTGTCTGTCTGTCTGTGTGTGTGCCATGTGTGTGTGTTTCTCTGTGTGTGTGTGTGTGTGTGTGTGTGTACCTGTCTGTCTGTGTGTCTGTCTGTCTGTGTGTGTGTGTGTGTGTGTGTGTGTGTGTGTGTGTGTGTTTGTGTGTGTGTGTGTGTGTGTTTCTCTGTGTGTGTGTGTGTGTGTGTGTGTGTGTGTGTGTGTGTGTGTGTGTGTGTGTGTGTGTGGTTTTAAGTGTGTAGCTTTGAGTAAAGGGATGGAGTGTTTGTTTAGCGACAGGTGATGCTGTCAGGATGTCTGACGGGAGGCAGCGAACATTGTCCACTTCTGGAGAGTCTCTGTACCAGATCCTGGGTCTGCAGAAGGCTGTTGCCATGACGACATCAAGAAGTCCTACAGAGTAAGCCCCGCCACTCACATCAGAAAGGGGTTTTATTGCCCTAGTACGTTTTTTAACACATACAAGGAATTTGTTTTGGTGTTGTTGGTGCACGTCACACATTCTTTAGATGGAATATTAAACAATATAAGTATAAGTATATTTACACAGCATGTATTAAGTTAAAAATAAAGAATAAATAAAGATATAAATAAAAAATAAAGAGCAAAGAGCAGAGAGAGAACAGTGACATGAAGGTGGAGAGTCAGGGTGGGGTCCGGGCCTTGTTGATAAGTCTAGGGGCGGAGGGGGAAAAGCTGATCATGTGACGTGAGGTTCTGGTCCTGATGGACCTCAGCCTCCTGCCAGAGGAGTGGCTCAAAGAGTTTGTGTCCGGGGTGGGAGGGGTCGGCCACGATCTTTCTAGCATGTTTCAGAGTCCTGGTGGCGTAAAGGTCCTGAGCGGGCGGCAGATTGCAGCCAATCACCTTCTCTGCTGATCGAATGACACGCTGCAGTCTGCCCGTGTCCTTGGCAGTGGCAGCAGCGTACCAGATGGTGATGGAGGATGTGAGGACAGTCTGCCCTTGTCCTTGGCAGTGGCAGCAGCGTACCAGATGGTGACGGAGGATGTGAGGACAGTCTGCCCTTGTCCTTGGCAGTGGCAGCAGCGTACCAGATGGTGATGGAGGATGTGAGGACAGTCTGCCCTTGTCGCTGCAGTGGCAGCAGCGTACCAGATGGTGATGGAGGATGTGAGGACAGTCTGCCCTTGTCCTGGCAGTGGCAGCAGCGTACCAGATGGTGATGGAGGATGTGAGGACAGTCTGCCCTTGTCCTTGGCAGTGGCAGCAGCGTACCAGATGGTGATGGAGGATGTGAGGACAGTCTGCCCTTTGTCCTTGGCTGTGGCAGCAGCGTACCAGATGGTAATGGAGGATGTGAGGATGGACTCACGATGACTGTGTAGAAGTGCACCATCATTGTCTTTCGGCAGGTTGAATTTCTTCAGCTGCACGCAGGAAGTACATCCTCTGTTGTGCTTTCTTGAGGAGGAGCTGATGTTCAGCTCCACTTGAGTCCTGGGAGTATGGTAGTTCCCAGGAGCGGGAAAAGACTCCACAATGTTAGCTGTGGAGCCACAGAAGAGTGATGGGGGCAGGTGGGGCTGGGTTCCCCTGAAGTCCACAACCATCTCCACTGTCTTTAGAGCGTTGAGCTCTAGATTGTTTTGCTTGCACCAGGTCACCCAGGTGGTGAGCCTCCACCTGTAGGCGGACTGCGTCTCCATCAGAGATGAGTCCCGATGAGAGAGGTGTCAGTCCACAAACTTCAGAAGCTTGACAGACTGCTGACTAGAGTGCAGCTGTTGGTGTACAGGGAGAAGAACAGGGGGAAGAACACAGCCCTGAGCGGTATCTGGTGTTGATGGTCTGTGAGTCGGAGGCGTGTTTCACACAGCTTCACATGCTGCTTCCTGTCAGACGGGAAGTCAAGTGATCCACCTGCAGGTGGAGTCAGGTACACCTGGCTGGGAGAGTTTCTCCTGGAGCAGAGCCGGGATGATGGTGTAAAAAGCGGGGCTGAGGAAGTCACAGAAAACCTTCAGGATCTGGCGTAGGTTCCTGTGGGTCAGGTGCCGGAGGATGTGAGTGGAGGGCCAGGTTGACTCCATCGTCTGCAGACCTATTGGCTCTGTGGGCAAAGCTGCAGAAAGTCTAGGAGGGTCCAGGAGGGTCAGGGGGAGTCAGTGTCATAGCTTTGAGGTGTGTGAAAGCACAAGGCGCTCAAGGACTTCCTGGCACAGAGAGGTCAGGGCGGCGGGTTCTGAAAGAGTCGTTAAGTCCTGTGGTCCTTGGCTTCAGCAGGGACAGGGATTATGGTTGAGGTCTTGAAAGCGAGGCTGGCACGTGGCATGTCTCCAGTGAGTGTTAAAAATGTCTGTGAACACTGGAGACAAGCTGATCCAGGCGTGGTGCTTCAAGCTGGATGAGACAGCATCGGTCAGCAGCTTTCCTGGAGGTTCTGTCTCCTAAAGGGGTCTGTTGACGTCCCTCTCATGGATGGAGAGAGTCGATCACTGAGGTGGGTGAGAGGGAGTGGAGGGACCTTTGTGGAGGGCATTGGTGGGGAGGCCCGGGACCCTGCTGAGGTGGGGAGGTGGAGGTGAAGCACAGTGGCGGCTTGTGGCTGTAAGAGGACGTGCGAGTGGGGATGAGCGCCAGGACTGTCCTTTTGTCTTTCAAATCGACCAGTAGAACTCGTTCGGAGTCGTTGGCTGAGGTGTCGGTCATTGAAGGAGTGTTTTGGAGAAACATATGGTGGTGATCCTGCCTAAAGTCCTTTCCAGGCCGAGTACCGCAGAGTCGTTAGCTGAGAACTGGCGTTGGAGCTTCTCAGAGTACCATCGTTTGGCCTCTTTCCTGCCTTGCTAAAGCTTGCCACTTCAACTCTTTAAGTCTGTCTTTGTCACTCTGAACGCCCTCTTCCTTAGTCAGCCTTAACCGTCTAAGGTTTGGCTGTGAGACCAGGAGTTTGTCATTGTTGTAACTCACCCTGGTGCATGATGTCAGAACCACAGCAGTCCTCACAGAAGGCTGATGTATGACGTCACAGCCTCTGTGTACTCATCCAGACTGTTGGTAGCAGTCCCTGAACACATCCCGGTCAGTGGAGTCCAAAGCACGACTGGAAGTCCTCCACAGCCTACACTGGTCACTTCCTTGATGTCCTCACTACAGGTTTGCAGAGCTTTAGTTTCTGCCTGTAGGCGAGGATCAGGTGAACCATGACGTGGTCAAGATAGTCCCAGTGCAGCACGGTGGACAGCGTGATAAGCATCCTGACTGTGGTGTAACAGTGATCCAGAATGTTCTCCCTCTCTGGTCGGGCATTTAATATGCTGTCTATATTTGGGAGTTCATGAGTGAGGTTTCCCTTTGTTAAAGTCTCCAGGACAATAACTAGGGAGTCGGGTGGGTCCGCTCCACACAGATATCTGGTCGTAGCATGCGCTGTCGTCCTGCACGTTGGCCTGCGGCGAAGCATGTAAACCACCGACCAGAATGAATATGAGAGAGAACTCACGGGGTGAATAAAAGGACTGACAGTTTAATGATGAAAGATTCCAGGTCAGGAGAACAATGCTGCTGGATCACTGTCACGTCGATTGCACCAGCCGCTGTTGATGTAGAAACAGATTCCTCCACCTTTCAGTTTTGCGGAGAGAGGTCCGTGTCTCTGTCCGCTCTGTAGAGGCTGGACGCATGCCAGCTGCAGCGCAGTCCGGTATTTAACCCGCAGAGCCACGTCTCCGTGGCGCATAGCAGCAGATGAAGAAAGTCCCTGTTTCCCCCAGCAGCAGTTGTAATTCCTCTCCAGTTTGTTGGGCAGTGAGCGCACGTCAGAGAGGGATATTCCGAAGCGGCGTGCGTAATCCTCGCTGGCGGAGCGCGCAGCGCACCGGCCCGTTTCCCTCGCCTCCGAGCGCCTCGCTGCGTGATCCAAAAGCTAGGCCACCTTTGACAGAATGTCCAAAATTTCCAGTGAGAGGGAGAAGAAAAGTGGGAAATAAGTCCGATGGTGTTGGTGTTCCCTGAAGTTCACGAGCTCTTCACTGAGTGAATGAAAGCTCCCGGGTACCATCGCAAGAAACAAAACAAAACAGAGCAAACCAACACACCGTGTCACCATTCTGCGGCGCCATCTTGTGCCATAATCCTCCAAATGCGTGCCAACACATTTGTGTTGGTAGCTACCAAACGCATATGCTTAATTAAGCTATGTCTGTGTCTGTGTGTGTGTGTCTGTGTATCTCTGTACGTGTGCAATAAAGTTTTGATTATTTCCCGTTAGAACTGTTCCAGGCGACGTGCTCGGTCCGCCACCGCAGCCAATCAGCTTCCTGTCACTGTTGGACCAATCAGCTGTGAGTATTTCCTTTAATCTCAGCTTTGGTTCCAGTCACATCTCACCCGTCATGTTCTGATCCCAGTTTCCTGTTCAGGGTCGTAAGACGACGCTGAGGCTGCAGAGGAATCAACTTCCTGTCTGAGGGAGAGTCTTTTTGACAGTTTGGGTATTTCCTAACACATTATTTGATCGTCACGCTGTCAGAATGATTGTTTTCCTAAAATAAAACCAGCAGATTAAACTGAACATCTGACTTTGGTTTGTGATGAAATCAAAAATAAAAATGAAAGATGATGAACCTTTGATGAGTGTGTCTGTGTGTGTGTGTTTCTGTGTGTGTGTTTCTGTGTGTCTGTGTGTGTGTGTCTGTGTGTGCGTTTGCATGTGTCTGTGTGTGTGTGTGTGCTGTGTGTGTGTGTGTCTGTGTGTGTGTGTGTCGTGTGTGTGTGTGTGTGTGTGCTAGTGTGTGTGTGTGTGTGTGTGTGTCTGTCTGTGTGTGTGTCTGTGTGTGTGTGTCTGTGTGTGTGCGTGTGTGTGTGTGTGTGTGCGTCTGCATGTGTGTGTGTGTGTGTGTGTAGTGTCTGTGTGTGTCGTGTGTGTGTGTGTGTGTGTGTGTCTAGTGTGTGTGCATGTGTGTGTGTAGTGTGTACATGTGTCTGTGTGTCTGTGTCTGTGTGTGTGTGTGTGTGTGTGTGTGTGTGTGTGTGTCTGTGTGTGTGCGTGTGTGTGTGTGTGTGTGTGTGTGCGCTTTGCATGTGTCTGTGTGTGTGTGTGTGTGTGTGTGCGCTTGCATGATGTGTGTGTGTGTGTGTGTGTGTGTGTGTGTGTGTGTGTGTGTGTGTGTGTGTGTGTGTGTGTGTGTGCGTTTGCATGTGTCTGTGTGTGTGTGTCTGTGTGTGTGTGTGTGTGTGCGTCTGCACGTTAAGTCCCACCTCCTCTCTAACTCACCTGCTCTATCTGAAGCCCCGCCCCCTCCCTGTCTGAAGTCCCGCCCCCTCCCTGACTCACCTGCTCCATCTGAAGTCCCACCCCCTCTCTGTCTGAAGCCCCGCCCCTCCCTGTCTTAAGTCTCACCCCTCTCTGACTCACCTGCTCTATATAAAGCCCCGCCCCCTCCCTGTCTTAAGTGCCACCCCCTCTCTGACTCCCCTGCTCTGTCTGAAGTCCCGTCCCCTCTCTGTCTGAAGCCCGCCCCCTCCCTGTCTTAAGTCCCGCTCCCTCTCTAACTCACCTGCTCTATCTGAAGTCCCGTCCCCGCTCCGTCTGAAGCCCCCCCCCCCTCCCTGTATTAAGCCCCGCCCCCTCCCTGTCTTAAGTCCCACCTCCTATCTTACTCACCTGCTCCGTCTGAAGTCCCGTCCCCTCTCCGTCTGAAGCCCGCCCCCTCCCTGTCTTAAGTCCCGCCCCCTCTCTGACTCACCTGCTCCGTCTGAAGCCCCGCCCCCTCTCTGACTCACCTGCTCTGTCTCAAAGCGTCCATCGTCCCGGTGAAACCCGAGCAGGCGTGGCGGCTCGTGGTCACCGGAGCCGAGCAGCTGCTGAATGATTGATGGCCGACAGACACCGATCCTAAAAGCACCTGAGCAGGTAGAGGACAGGTAGACGGTGCTCTGAGGCTCCAACAGGCAGGTAACACCAACAGGCAGGTAACACCAACAGGCAGGTAACATCTCTCTCACTCACGGTCACTCTTTATAAGATGTCTGTCTATCACTCTTTTAGACAAGTGATTAATCAGCAACTATTTCATGACTATTGTCTAGTTTCTTCTGTCTCTGTGTGTGTGTGTCTGTCTGTCTGTCTGTCTGTCTGTCTGTGTGTGTGTGTGTGTGTGTGTGTGTATCTGTCTGTCTGTCTGTCTGTCTGTCTGTCTGTGTGTGTGTGTGTGTGTGTGTGTGTGTGTGTGTGTGTGTGTGTGTGTGTGTGTGTGTGTGTGTGTGTGTGTGTGTGTGTGTGTATCCGTCTGTCTGTCTGTGTGTGTGTGTGTGTGTGTGTGTTTCTCTGTGTGTGTGTGTGTGTGTGTGTGTGTGTGTGTGTGTGTGTGTGTGTGTGTGTGTGTGTGTGTGTGTGTGTGTGTGTGTGTGTGTCTGTCTGTCTGTCTGTCTGTCTGTGTGTCTGTGTGTGTGTGTGTGTGTGTGTGTGTGTGTGTGTGTGTGTGTGTGTGTGTGTGTGTGTGTGTGTGTGTGTGTGTGTGTGTGTGTGTGTGTGTGTGTGTGTGTGTGTCTCTGTGTGTGTGTGTGTGTGTGTGTGTGTGTGTGTGTGTGTGTGTGTGTGTGTGTGTGTGTGTGGTTTTAAGTGTGTAGCTTTGAGTAAGGGATGGAGTGTTTGTTTGGCGACAGGTGATGCTGTCAGGATGTCTGACGGGAGGCAGCGAACATTGTCCACTTCTGGAGAGTCTCTGTACCAGATCCTGGGTCTGCAGAAAGGCTGTTGCCATGACGACATCAAGAAGTCCTACAGGTAAGCCCCGCCCACTCACATCAGAAAGGGTTTTATTGCCAAGTACGTTTTTTAACACATACAAGGAATTTGTTTTGGTGTTGTTGGTGCACGTCACACATTCTTTAGATGGAATATTAAACAATATAAGTATAAGTATATTTACACAGCATGTATTAAGTTAAAAATAAAGAATAAATAAAGATATAAATAAAAAATAAAGAGCAAAGAGCAGAGAGAGAACAGTGACATGAAGGTGGAGAGTCAGGGTGGGGTCCGGGCCTTGTTGATAAGTCTAGGGGCGGAGGGGGAAAAGCTGATCATGTGACGTGAGGTTCTGGTCCTGATGGACCTCAGCCTCCTGCCAGAGGGGAGCGTCTCAAAGAGATTGTGTCCGGGGTGGGAGGGGTCGGCCACAATCTTTCCAGCACGCTTCAGAGTCCTGGTGGCGTAAAGGTCCTGGAGCGGCGGCAGATTGCAGCCAATCACCTTCTCTGCTGACCGAATGACACGCTGCAGTCTGCCCGTGTCCTTGGCAGTGGCAGCAGCGTACCAGATGGTGATGGAGGATGTGAGGACAGTCTGCCCTTGTCCTTGGCAGTGGCAGCAGCGTACCAGATGGTGACAGAGGATGTGAGGACAGTCTGCCCTTGTCCTTGGCAGTGGCAGCAGCGTACCAGATGGTGATGGAGGATGTGAGGACAGTCTGCCCTTGTCCTTGGCAGTGGCAGCAGCGTACCAGATGGTGATGGAGGATGTGAGGACAGTCTGCCCTTGTCCTTGGCAGTGGCAGCAGCTTACCAGATGGTGATGGAGGATGTGAGGACAGTCTGCCCTTGTCCTTGGCAGTGGCAGCAGCGTACCAGATGGTGATGGAGGATGTGAGGACAGTCTGCCCTTGTCCTTGGCTGTGGCAGCAGCGTACCAGATGGTAATGGAGGATGTGAGGATGGACTCAATGATGACTGTGTAGAAGTGCACCATCATTGTCTTTGGCAGGTTGAATTTCTTCAGCTGCCGCAGGAAGTACATCCTCTGTTGTGCTTTCTTGAGGAGGGAGCTGATGTTCAGCTCCCACTTGAGGTCCTGGGAGATGGTAGTTCCCAGGAAGCGGAAAGACTCCACAATGTTAATTGTGGAGCCACAGAGGGTGATGGGGGGGGGGCAGGTGGGGCTGGGTTCCTCCTGAAGTCCACAACCATCTCCACTGTCTTTAGAGCGTTGAGCTCTAGATTGTTTTGCTTGCACCAGGTCACCAGGTGGTCAGCCTCCCACCTGTAGGCGGACTCGTCTCCATCAGAGATGAGTCCGATGAGGGAGGTGTCGTCCGCAAACTTCAGAAGCTTGACAGACTGGTGACTGGAGGTGCAGCTGTTGGTGTACAGGGAGAAGAGCAGAGGGGGAAAGAACACAGCCCTGAGGGGGATCCGGTGCTGATGGTCTGTGAGTCGGAGACGTGTTTCCCCAGCTTCACATGCTGCTTCCTGTCAGACAGGAAGTCAGTGATCCACCTGCAGGTGGAGTCAGGCACACCAAGCTGGGAGAGTTTCTCCTGGAGCAGAGCCGGGATGATGGTGTTAAAGGCAGAGCTGAAGTCCACAAACAGGATCCTGGCGTAGGTTCCTGCGGAGTCCAGGTGCCGGAGGATGTAGTGGAGGGCCAGGTTGACTGCATCGTCTACAGACCTATTGGCTCTGTAGGCAAACTGCAGGGGGGGGGGTCCAGGAGGGGGGGGGGTCGGTGATGGCTTTGAGGTGTGAAAGCACAAGGCGCTCAAAGGACTTCATAACCACAGAGGTCAGGGCGACGGGTCTGAAGTCATTAAGTCCTGTGGTCCTTGGCTTCTTGGGGACAGGGATTATGGTTGAGGTCTTGAAGCAGGCTGGCACGTGGCATGTCTCCAGTGAGGTGTTAAAAATGTCTGTGAACACTGGAGACAGCTGATCAGCGCAGTGCTTCAAGCTGGATGGGGAGACAGCATCCGGTCCAGCAGCTTTCCTGGGGTTCTGTCTCCTAAAGAGTCTGTTGACGTCCCTCTCATGGATGGAGAGAGTCGTCACTGAGGTGGGTGGGGGGGGTGGAGGGGGGGGGGACCTTTGTGGAGGGCATTGGTGGGGGAGGCCTAGGACCCTGCTGAGGTGGGGGAGGTGGAGGTGAAGCACAGTGGCTGTAGCTGTAGGGAGGTGTCGTGGGGGATGGTGTCAGGACTGTCCTTTTGTCTTTGAAATCGACAGTAGAACTCGTTCAGGTCGTTGGCTAGGCGTCGGTCATTGAAGGAGTGGGGGGTTTTAGGCTTATAGGTGGTGATCTGCCTAAGTCCTTTCCAGACGGTCGCAGAGTCGTTAGCTGAGAACTGGCGTTGGAGCTTCTCAGAGTACCGTCGTTTAGCCTCTTTCACTGCCTTGCTAAACTTGTACTTCGACTCTTTAAGTCTGTCTTTGTCCCCACTCCTGAACGCCTCTTCCTTAGTCAGCCTTAACCTTCTGAGTTTGGCTGTGAACCAGGGTTTGTCATTGTTGAAACTCACCCTGGTGCTTGATGGAACACAGCAGTCCTCACAGAAGCTGATGTATGACGTCACAGCCTCTGTGTACTCAACCAGACTGTTGGTAGCAGTCCTGAACACATCCCAGTCAGTGGAGTCCAAACACGACTGGAAATCCTCCACAGCCTCACTGGTCCACTTCCCTGATGTCCTCACTACAGGTTTGCAGAGCTTTAGTTTCTGCCTGTAGGTGGGGATCAGGTGGACCATGACGTGGTCAGAGAGACCCAGTGCAGCACGGGGGACGGCGTGATAAGCATCCCTGACTGTGGTGTAAAAGTGATCCAGAATGTTCTCCTCTCTGGTCGGGCATTTAATATGCTGTCTATATTTAGGGAGTTCATGAGTGAGGTTCCCTTTATTAAAGTCACCAAGGACAATAACTAGGGA
>NW_027595476.1:10000-12500 GCF_031162955.1 Sander vitreus | reverse complement strand
TGATGAAGCGACGCGATGAAGCTGATGCGATGAAGGTTATGAAGCGACGTGATGAAGGTTATGAAGCGACGCGATGAAGCTGACGTGATGAAGCGTGATGAAGCTGACGATGACGTGATGAAGCGACGTGATGAAGCGACGTTATGAAGCGACGTGATGAAGTGACGTTATGAAGCGACGTGATGAAGGTTATGAAGTGACGTGATGAGTGCGTATGAAGGTTATGAAGCGACGCGATGAAGGCTATGACGCGATGAAGGTTATGAAGCGACGTATGAAGCGACGTGATGAAGGTTATGAAGCGACGTGATGAAGGTTGATGAAGCGACGTGATGAAGCGACGTGATGAAGGTTATGAAGCGACTTGATGAAGGTTATGAAGCGACGTGATGAAGGTTATGAAGCGACGTGATGAAGGTTATGAAGTGACGTTATGAAGCGACGTGATGAAGCGACGTTATGAAGCGACGTTATGAAGCGAGGTGATGAAGCGACGTGATGAAGCTGATGAAGCGACGTGATGAAGGTTATGAAGCGACGCCATGAAGGTTATGAAGCGACGGGATGAAACGCGATGACGTTATGAAGCGACGTGATGAAGCGACGTGATGAAGCGACGTGATGAGCGACGTGATGAAGCGTTATGAAGCGACGCGATGAAGCCGACGCGATGAAGGTTATGAAGCGACGTGATGAAGCGACGTGATGAAGCGACGTGATGAAGCGACGTGATGAAGGTTATGAAGCGACTTGATGAAGGTTATGAAGCGACTTGATGACGTATGAAGGGCTATGAAGCGACGCGATGAAGGTTATGAAGTGACGTGATGAAGCGACGCGTGATGAAGCGTCGTGATGAAGCTGACGTGACGGATGAAGGTTATGAAGCGACGCGATGAAGCGATGTGATGAAGCTGACGTGATGAGCGACGCGTGACGCGATGAAGCGACGTGATGAAGCGTTATGAAGCGACGTGATGAAGCGTTATGAAGTTTAACGCGACGTGATGAAGGTTATGAAGCGACGTGATGAAGTGACGTGATGAAGCGACGCGATGAAGCGCTGATGAAGCGACGTGATGAAGCGACGTATGAAGCGACGTGATGAAGGGGCGTTATGCGCGTGATGAAGCGTATGCGATGAGCGACGTGATGAAGCGACGTGATGACGTGATGAAGCGTTGATGAAGCGACGTGATGAAGGTTGATGAAGCGACGCGATGAAGCTATGTTATGAAGCGACGTGATGAAGCGACGCTATGAAGGTTATGAAGCGACGTGATGAAGGTGACGTGATGAAGCGACGTATGACGGATGAAGCGACGGATGAAGCGACGTGATGAAGCGACGTATGACGGGATGAAGCGACGTGATGAAGCGACGTTATGAAGCGATGTGATGAAGCGACGTGATGAAGCGACGTTATGAAGCGACGTTATTAAGTGACGTGATGAAGGTTATGAAGCGACGTGATGAAGCGACGTTATGAAGTGACGTGATGAAGCGAGGTGATGAAGCGAGGTGATGAAGCGAGGTGATGAAGCGAGGTGATGAAGCGAGGTGATGAAGCGACGTGATGAAGCGACGTGATGAAGCGACGTGATGAAGGTGATGAAGCGACGTCATGAAGCGACGTGATGAAGCGACGTGATGAAGCGACGTGATGAAGGTTATGAAGCGACGTGATGAAGGTTATGAAGTGACGTTATGAAGCGACGTGATGAAGGTTATGAAGCGACGTGATGAAGGTGATGAAGCGACGTCATGAAGCGACGTCATGAAGCGACGTGATGAAGCCCCAGTTTCATCTCATAACATTACATTAATATCCCTCATATTCCATCGCATGTTTTAAGAAAACGTGACTCATAATTAAGGATTTTAGCCCAAAACAATCCCAAAATAACTTGTGTTTTGTCTGGAAGGCGCTGTGTAAATACAGTTTGATGGACTGTGTTTCCAGGAGAACGGACGGCGCCAGAAGTCAAAGGTGTGCGAGACGTTTGATCAGCTGTTCTGTCTGCTGGAGGAGAGGAAAGGCGAGATGACGCTACAGATCAACGGCGAGCAGGAAGAGAAGCTGGATTACATCAGAGGGCTGAGCAGGAAGTACAGCGAACGCCTGGAGAACTCGGCCAAGCTGCTGGAGACCGCCATCCAGACCATGGACGAGGCCGAGATGGCCGTGTTCCTGCAGGTGAGCCTGAACACACCACCGATACAGCAGGACACCCTGCGCTCTTATTTTGAAATAAAGTCACTTCTTTAACGTGATGTAAATAATGTTCAACGTAATCTTCTCCTCCACAGACGACCAAACCTCTGCTGCAGAAGTGAGTCTTTACTGCGCGTGTGTGTGTGTCTGTGTGTGTGTGTGTGTGTGTGTGTGTGTTGCACTGTGTGTGTTACACTGTGTGTGTGTGTGTGTGTGTGTGTTACACTGTGTGTGTTTGTGTTACACTGTGTGTGTGTGTGTGTGTGTTACACTGTGTGTGTGTGT
>NW_027595476.1:0-2500 GCF_031162955.1 Sander vitreus | reverse complement strand
TTAGGTAGTCTGTTGTTACGGAGTAGGCTACAGAAATTATAGGCTCCTGTTATCTAAAAGATGTTCAATGTGATGGCTCAATATTTAAATGATTTCGACAATGTGGATAAGGTTGTTATAGTTTGATGACCATATGTAGGCTATTCATGTCAGCCAGAGTAGGATACAACGTTATGGATGAAGAGAAAGAGAGAGAGCGAGTGCCAGTGGCCAGGGGGTGGAGGAGGGTCTGCTTCAGCCTCCTCTGCCCGCTGCCTCTCTCTCAAGCAGCAGCTGAAGGGCTGGAGACTCAGGATATTGGTGGTGCTCCCGTGGGGGCTGTGCTGGGGCTTATCACGGTCGACTGTGCTGGTCATCATCAGACAAACGTGCAACTCCACCTCCTCGTCTGTCCAGACAAGCTTTTATTGTTGGCTTTGACATGTTTCATTTGGCACTACTAAGGAGAGAAGTAGAAGGAAGGTTCTACGTAGGCGGCCTTGCTGGTGTTGTGTAGCAGTGCCACCTAGCCGTCTGGTGTGCAAACTACAGCGAATTTCACACACTTTTGTGTCACCATATGCACGCAGATTTCCCCCCCAAAACGCGTTTTCTCTTCAGATCGTTTCCGTCTAAACAGCCTTAGTCTGTTAGTTTTACATCTCGGCACACGGACTCTTCTCCCTGATGGCAGAAGTTCATATTCAGGAAAGAGAGGGTGTAGAGAGTCTGCAGGGATTCTTTCAGCTTGTTGTCTGACTGCCTGCTCGTACAGGCTCTGTGTGGGCTTGTACTCTTTCCTCCCTGTTATCCTCACAGCTGTCTTGTGTGTGCTGACCAGCCTGCTTCTCAGCTGCACTGTTAAGTTGCCAAACCATGCTGTGACTCCATATCTGACGATGCTCTCCAGAATCTCCCGGTACAACATGAGCATGATCTGGCTGCTGACTCCCTACCGTCTCAGTCGCCTTAGGAAGTCTAATCTCTGCTGCAGTCTATTGCACAGGTGGTCAAGTATTTATAAGACGTTACCTGGATGATTTCCTGATTATTTTTTTTATGTCGACTGGCTCATGGTCAATCAGGAGCATCCCCTATGTTTTAGTGACATTTAAGATAAGATGGTTGATAAAGGTGTCTCTCTGTGCGTGCTGGTCTTACAGGGAGGTGTGTTCAGGTACATTCTGGGCGTGCTGGTCTTACAGGGAGGTGTGTTCAGGTACATTCTGGGCGTGCTGGTCTTACAGGGAGGTGTGTTCAGGTGCATTCTGGTCTTACAGGGAGGTGTGTTCAGGTGCATTCTGGGAGTATTGCTATCTTGAGGCAGTGGGAAGTGATGGCACCATTGACCAACAAAAACCTGGTCTAAAGTCAATAACGCAGCATTTCATTGTTATTTTAACAGAGCATTAGTAAAATGCTCCTAGGCTCGTGCACAGCACGTGCACACTATGCTTGTTACACACACAGGGACACACACACACACACACACACACACACACACACACACACACGCAGGGACGCACAGCAGCACACACACACACACACACACACACACACACACACACACACACACACATGCAGAAGATTACAGATACAAATATTACGGTGCAGATCCTCCATCATAACAGCAATGCTCCAAGGTCCAAACGCGCCTGGCTTTTAAAGGGAATGGGAGATGATCTCTGATTGGTTGATTACATGTTACGCCCAGAACTCACCTCTGATTAATGAAGACACTAAGGTCAACCCTTTAGAACCAGGCGCCCGGCACACGGACCCTTTTTACTGCCGTCAAACTAGCAAAGTGGATTTGTACACGCCCTAAACACACCTGCAGCAGGCGCTTCACGCCGTGACCTCAGATCGTTAAAATAGGGCCCTAAATCTTGTTCATGATTATACTTTCCTATATTTTCCAATGTTACCCCCCAAAACTGGATGAAAAACATAAAACCACTGGACAGAAAGTGCAGAAAGTTCTCGGAATCATTTCCCAAAGGTACAACAACATCAGTTTAATAATCAGCAGTTGCAGCTTTAATGAAAACCATAAAATGATAAAAGCATTGGACAGGAAGTAGAAAGTCCCCGTGTTACGGCGAGGGTCAGGACGTGCAGAGTGTCCCGAATCATTTCCCGGCCGTGTCCATCATCCTGCGGTTGCTGTCGGCCTGCTGCGCCTGCTGCTCAGCGCGCGCCATCTGCAGAACTTCTCTCAGCAGGTGGAAGGTCAGGTCCAGAGAGATGGGAGGCTCCTCTGACCGCTTCTCCTTCTCCTCTTCCTGCTGCTCGGCGTGCACCTGCAGGAGGCGCTGCGTCAGCCGCAGCAGCGCCACGTTCACAGCCGAGGAAGAGGACGAGGGAGGGAAAGAGGGAGAGGAAGCAGCAGAGCCTCCCCCCAGCCGGAGGGAGAACTCCTCCCCCAGGTGGAGCAGCAGCGGCCTAGGGAGCAGCAGCGGCAGGCGGCGTTGGCCTGTTGCTGTGGCGTCTGCGTCGGCCGGTCGACAGTCAGCAGAGC
>NW_027595475.1:102500-107500 GCF_031162955.1 Sander vitreus | reverse complement strand
CATCATCCTTCATCATCCTTCATCAACCTTCATCCTTCATCATCCTTCATCAACCTTCATCATCCTTCATCATCCTTCATCAACCTTCATCCTTCATCATCCTTCATCAACCTTCATCAACCTTCATCCTTCATCATCCTTCATCAACCTTCATCATCCTTCATCCTTCATCATCCTTCATCAACCTTCATCAACCGGGATCTATTGATGTCCTTCCCTCCCTCCTTTCCCCCCTTCCCTCCTTCCCTCCTTTTTCCTTCCCTCCTTCCCTCCTCCTTCCTTCCCTCCTCCCTCCTTTTTCCTTCCCTCCTTCCCTCCTCCTTCCTTCCCTCCTCCTTTCCCCCCTTCCCTCCTTCCCTCCCTCCTTTCCCCCCTTCCCTACTCCTTCCCTCCTCCTTTCCCCTTTTCCCTCCTTCCTTCCTTCCTTCATTCCCTCCCTCCCTCTTCCTTCCTTCCTTCCTTCCTTCCTTCCTTCCTACCTCCCTTCCTTCCTACCTCCCTCCTTCCCTCCCTCCTTCCCTCCTCCTTCCCTCCTTCCTTCCCTCCTCCTTCCCTCCTCCTTCCCTCCCTCCTTCCCTCCTTCCTTCCCTCCCTCCTTCCCTCCGTCCCTCCTTCCCTCCTCCTTCCCTCCTTCCCTCCCTCCTCCCCTCCTCCTTCCTTCCCTACCTCCTCCTTCCCTCCTCCTTCCCTCCCTCCCTCCCTCCCTTCCCTCTTCCCTTCCTTCCCTCCCTCCCTCCCTCCCTCCTTCCCTCCTCCCTCCTCCCTCCTTTCCTCTGCAGGCTGCAGGTTTTTTCCCGTGTGGAGTCGAGCGAGAAGCCAGCTGCTGTTTTACGAGCGTCAGCTTCAGTCTGAATTTAAATCTGACCTACTTTTCTTTTTGGGAAAGCGTGAATCTGTTTTTCTGGAGGAGAGAGGGGGGGCGGGGTGTGTGTGTGTGTGTGTGTGTGTGTGTGTGTGTGTGTGTGTGTGTGGGGGGGTGTGTGTGTGTGTGTGTGTGTGTGTGTGTGTGTGTGTGTGTGTGTGTGTGTGTGTGTGTGTGTGTGTGTGTGTGTGTGTGTGTGTGTGTGTGTCTGTGTGTGTGTGTGTGTGTCTGTGTGTGTGCGGCTGTGTCTGTGTGTCTGTGTGTGTGTGTCTGTGTGTGTGTGTGTGTGTGTGTGTGTGTGTGTGTGTGTGTGTGTGTGTGTGTGTGTGTGTGTGTGCGGCTGTGTGTGTGTGTGTGTGTGTGTGTGTGTGTGTGTGTGTGTGTGTGTGTGTGTGTGTGTGTGTGTGTGTGTGTGTGTGTGTGTGTGTGTGTGTGTGTGTGTGTGTGTGTGTGTGTGTGTGTGTGTGTGGAGGGGGGGACAGGAAGCTGTGTAAGGAGACTTCTCTCCAGATGGAGGGGAAGCTCCTGCAGATCCTTTTCTTCCACATTACGTTTTTTTTGTCGTCTTTTTCACGTTTTTTCCGGCGGTATTTGTCTCATCTGTTTGTGGCTTCGTCAGTTTCTGATGTTCATCCTCCTTCAATATCACTACTTTCATTATATTTTGAGTTGTTTTATTTAGTTTTATAGCATTTGAAAAACAATGTAAACGGTTTCTAAACAGTATTCTGACTCAACTTTGACGCGTCTGTGATTATCCATCAACATACATTCCTCTAATAGTCAAAATAATTCATCATTTCAGCTTTTTGACTCAAAAATTAGGGATCATTTCAAAATCACACAAGTGAATTCCGAAAAATAAGTGTAACAGTAGTGGTAATAAGTTGGTGTCCGTGGTGTGTTTACGGTAGTGGTGGTAGTGGACAAAAGGGTCAACAGCAATAAAAAATGGACAAAAATGTCAGAAAAAGTGTCCAAAAAATGGACAAAAATGTCAAAAAAAATGTCAAAAAATGACAGACAAAATGGACAAAAATGTCAGACAAAAATGTCAGACAAAAATGTCAGAAAAAGGGTCCAAAAAATGACAGAAAAAGGGTCCAAGAAAATGGACAAAAACGTTGAAAAAAATGTCAAAAAAGGGACCAAAAAATGGACAAAAATGACAGAAAAAATGGACAAAAATGACAGAAAAAATGGACAAAAATGACAGAAAAAGGGTCCAAAAAATGGACAAAAACGTTGAAAAAAATGTCAAAAATGGGTCCAAAAAATGGACAAAAATGACAGAAAAAGGATCAAAATCACCAAAAAAAAGTATCCCAAAAGTGTTACATTTTCTATTTTGACCCGAGAGGACAACAAGAGCACGGTTGGGGGGGGAGACAACAAGCGGGTTAACCGGAGAACATGTTTTCCAGGGAAGAAAGCGTCCCAGACGGAGAGAGAGAGAGACAGAGAGAGAGGGAGAGAGAGAGAGAGAGGGAGGGAGGGAGAGAGAGAGAGAGAGGGAGGGGAAGCTCTGGTAGACTTACAGCGGGACTAAAGATCTTTCTTCTCTCTTCTCGTCTCCGCCCTCCGATGCCAGGCCGTTCCTTTCATTCATTCATAACCTGACACAAACTAAATCTGCCTTTTCTCTGCCTCTCGTCCTCCCACCTGAGCTGGAGCGGCCGCGTTGTGTCTGCGTCTGCGTCTGCAGCTCCAGAGTTAATGGGATTATGCAGATGGAAGCTCTCCTAAAGCGCCCGTTTCAAGTGTTTAATGGAGATTATGGAAACGGTCGGGCGGCTCAGACCCTCGCTGGCTGAATGAGAGGAAGCACAAAGGGAAGAAAAGAAGCAGCTGGCGGGACGGGGAAGTCGGGGCGAAGGGTCGGCCCGCTGACTGACGGCTCTGAAGCTTCCTTCACTAAGTTTTTTTTGGTCCCAAAATATCAGAAAATGGTGAAAAATGTGGATCAATGTTTCTCAAAGTCTCTCTACATACTACTCTACTACATACTACTCTCTACTGTTGTCTCTCTACATACTACTCTACTACATACTACTCTCTACTGCTGTCGCTCTACATACTAGTCTACTACATACTACTCTCTACTGCTGTCGCTCTACATACTACTCTACTACATACTACTCTCTACTGCTGTCTCTCTTCATACTACTTCTACTGTTGTCTCTCTTCATACTACTCTCTACTGTTGTCTCTCTACATACTACTCTACTGCTGTCTCTCTACATACTACTCTCTACTGCTGTCTCTCTTCATACTACTCTCTACTGCTGTCTCTCTACATACTACTCTCTACTGCTGTCTCTCTACATACTACTCTCTACTGTTGTCTCTCTACATACTACTCTCTACTGTTGTCTCTCTACATACTACTCTCTACTGCTGTCTCTCTACATACTACTCTCTACTGCTGTCTCTCTACATACTACTCTCTACTGTTGTCTCTCTACATACTACTCTCTACCGTTGTCTCTCTACATACCACTTCTACTGTTGTCTCTCTACATACTACTCTACTGCTGTCTCCCTACATACTACTCTCTACTGCTGTCTCTCTACATACTACTCTCTACTGCTGTCTCTCTACATACTACTCTCTACTGTTGTCTCTCTACATACTACTCTCTACTGTTATCTCTCTACATACTACTCTCTACTGTTGTCTCTCTACATACTACTCTCTACTGTCGCTCTCTACATACTACTCTCTACTGTTGTCTCTCTACATACTACTCTCACTACATACTACTCTCTACTGTTGTCTGTCTACATACTACTCTCTACTGTTGTCTCTCTACATACTACTCTCTACTGTCGTCTCTCTACATACTACTCTCTACTGTTGTCTCTCTACATACTACTCTCTACTGTCGCTCTCTACATACTACTCTCTACTGTTGTCTCTCTACATACTCACTCTACTACATACTACTCTCTACTGTTGTCTGTCTACATACTACTCTCTACTGTTGTCTCTCTACATACTACTCTCTACTGTTGTCTCTCTACATACTACTCTCTACTGCTGTCTCTCTTCATACTACTCTCTAGTGTCTCTCTACATACTACTCTCTACTGCTGTCTCTCTACATACTACTCTCTACTGTGTCTCTCTACGTACTACTCTCTACTGCTGTCTCTCTACATACTACTCTCTACTGCTGTCTCTCTACATACTACTCTACTACATACTACTCTCTACTGCTGTCTCTCTACATACTACTCTCTACTGTTGTCTCTCTACATACTACTCTCTACTGTTATCTCTCTACATACTACTCTCTACTGTTGTCTGTCTACATACTACTCTCTACTGTTGTCTCTCTACATACTACTCTCTACTGTTATCTCTCTACATACTACTCTCTACTGTTGTCTCTCTACATACTACTCTACTACATACTACTCTCTACTGTTGTCTCTCTACATACTACTCTCTACTGTTGTCTCTCTACATACTACTCTCTACTGTTGTCTCTCTACATACTACTCTCTACTGTTGTCTCTCTACATACTACTCTCTACTGCTGTCTCTCTACATACTACTCTCTACTGTTGTCTCTCTACATACTACTCTCTACTGCTGTCTCTCTACATACTACTCTCTACTGCTGTCTCTCTACATACTACTCTCTACTGCTGTCTCTACATACTACTCTCTACTGCTGTCTCTCTACATACTACTCTCTACTGTTGTCTCTCTACATACTACTCTCTACTGTTGTCTCTCTACATACTACTCTCTACTGTCGTCTCTCTACATACTACTCTCTACTGTTGTCTCTCTACATACTACTCTCTACTGTTGTCTCTCTACATACTACTCTACTACATACTACTCTCTACTGTTGTCTCTCTACATACTACTCTCTACTGTTGTCTCTCTACATACTACTCTCTACTGCTGTCTCTCTACATACTACTCTCTTCATACTACTCTCTAGTGCTCTCTACATACTACTCTCTAGTGTCTCTCTATATACTACTCTCTACTGCTGTCTCTCTACATACTACTCTCTAGTGTCTCTCTACGTACTACTCTCTACTGCTGTCTCTCTTCATACTACTCTCTAGTGTCTCTCTACATACTACTCTCTACTGCTGTCTCTCTACATACTACTCT
>NW_027595475.1:57500-75000 GCF_031162955.1 Sander vitreus | reverse complement strand
TTAAGTAAAGTATAAGTACGCCAAATTTCCACATAAACAAACGGGACTGATGAACTCTTGATGAAGATGGAGCCGCTGCCCCTCGGCCTTCTGGGACGGACACATGGTCCATTAGAGGGATGATGTGCAAGCCGAGTGCGGGGGGGCAGGGGTAGGTGTTAGCGTCACCTGATCCTTCCAGCTAACTCAGTTAGCGTGCACTTTGCTAATGGCGTCAGCGGAGATGAAGAGGGCGCGGCGGAGGAGAAACGCTGATCGACCTCCATCACGCTGCGTTCAGGCCACGCGGGAATAATCAGCGCTGTGATTCAGCAGCTGGGAGCAACACAGCGAAGGAAACTTAAAGTGTTTTAAGTCATTAAGATAACTCGATTAAACGGAGCTCCATTTGGGACGAAAATAACTGCCTTTGTTCTTCGGACGGGACGCTTTCAGGACGCTCTGCTGGACGCTCTGCTGGACGCTCAGCTGGACACCCAGCTGTTAATATCACTTTACTGATTTCATACCAACTTACAGTTCAACAAAAGGAATCGTAGAGTTACGTACGTTTCCCCAAGTTTCTCTCAGACAAGAATCCACGTTAAAAATGTCTACTTTTGTGTCTGTGTGTGTGTGTGTGTGTGTGTGTGTGTTTGTGTGTGTGTGTCTGTGTGTGTTTGTGTGTGTGTGTCTGTGTGTGTGTGTGTGTGTGTGTGTGCTGTGTGTCTGTGTTGTGTGTGTGTGTGTGTGTGTGTGTGTGTGTGTGTGTGTGTGTGTGTGTGTGTGTGTATATGTGTGTGTGTGTGTGTGTGTGTGTGTGTGTGTGTGTGTGTGTGTGTCTGTGTGTGTATGTGTGTGTGTGTGTGTTGTGTGTGTGTGTGTGTGTGTGTGTGTGTCTGTGTGTGTGTGTGCTGTGTGTCTGTGTGTGTGTGTGTGTGTGTGTGTGTCTGTGTGTGTGTGTGTGTGTGTGTGTGTGTTTGTGTGTGTGTGTCTGTGTGTGTTTGTGTGTGTGTGTCTGTGTGTTGTGTGTGTTTCTGTGTGTCTGTGTGTGAGTGTGTGTGTGTGTGTGTACATGCTTGTGTGTGTGTGTCTGTGTGTGTGTGTGTGTGTGTGTGTGTGTGTGTATATGTGCGTGTGTGTGTGTGTGTGTGTGTGTCTGTCTGTGTGTGTGTGTGTGTGTGTGCTTCTGTGTGTCTGTGTGTGTGTGTGTGTGTGTGTGTGTCTGTGTGTTGTGTGTGTCTGTGTGTCTGTGTGTGTGTGTGTGTCTGTGTGTGTGTGTGTGTCTGTGTGTGTGTGTGTGTGTGTGTGTGTGTGTGTGTGTGTGTGTGTGTGTGCTGTGTGTTGTGTGTGTTTCTGTGTGTCTGTGTGTGAGTGTGTGTGTGTGTGTGTACATGCTTGTGTGTGTGTGTGTGTGTGTGTGTGTGTGTGTGTGTGTGTGTGTGTGTGTGTGTGTCTGTGTGTGTGTGTGTGTGTCGTGTCTGTGTGTGTGTGTATGGGTGTCTGTGTGTCTGTGTGTGTGTGTGTGTGTGTGTACATGCTTGTGTGCGTGTGTGTGTGTGTGTGTGTGTGTCTGTGTGTGTTTGTGTGTGTGTCTGTGTGTGTGTGTGTGTGTGTGTGTGTGTGTGTGTGTGTGTGTCTGTGTGTCTGTGTGTGTGTGTGTGTTTCTGTGTCTGTGTGTGTGTGTGTGTGTGTGTGTCTGTGTGTGTGTGTGTGTGTGTGTGTGTGTGTCTGTGTGTGTGTGTCTGTGTGTGTGTCTGTGTGTGTGTGTGTGTGTCTGTCTGTCTGTCTGTGTGTGTGTGTGTGTGTGTGTGTGTGTCTGTGTGTGTGTGTGTGTATGTGTGTGTGTGTGTGTGTGTCTGTGTGTGTGTGTGTGCTGTGTGTGTGTGTGTGTGTGTGTGTGTGTGTGTGTGTGTGTGTGTGTGTGTGTGTGTGTGTGTGTGTGTGTGTCTGTGTGTGTGTGTGTGTGTGTGTGTGTGTGTGTGTGTGTGTGTGTATGTGTGTGTGTGTGTGTGTGTGTATGTGCTCTGTTTCTGCCTGTAGTTTCACAACAATCATACCTCCCAGAACAAAGTGTTGCTGCATGTTTCCCTTCAGTGTTCATAAAATATGTAAACAGTCATTTCTTTGTAACAAAAGCTACACACGTTTGTATGTAAATGTCTTGTTGGGTTAGTTGGAGTCATATATATCTAGTGTTACATAATCTGAACACCTAAAATCCATTTCTGACCTTTGTTTACCAATGTAAACAAAGGTCAGAAACTGGAAGTGAGTCACATCTCTGTTCTGTAAACACCACGACGCTCCGATAAAAGCTTTGATTAATTGAAGCTTTGGGGGGGTCTGTGGGACACACACACACACACACACACACACACACACAGACACACACACAAGCATGTACACACACACACACACAGATCAATGGTTTCCATGTGTTGCAGTTAGATGGAGGCTTTTTCTTTGTGTGTTTCTGACCGTTGAACATTAACAAATTACTTTATTCTCATTCTTTAGTCCAGCTTTGATCCTGTAATTAGTCCTGGTTGGCCCAGTATTTAGCCCTGGTTGGCCCAGTATTTAGCCCTGGTCTGGCCCAGTATTTAGCCTGGACTGGTCCAGTATTTAGCCCTGGTTGGCCCGGTATTTAGCCCTGGTTTGGTCCAGTATTTAGCCTGGTCTGGCCCAGTATTTAGCCTGGTCTGGTCCAGTATTTAGCCTGGTTTGGTCCAGTATTTAGCCCTGGTTTGGTCCAGTATTTAGTCTGGTTTGGTCCAGTATTTAGCCTGGTTGGCTCGGTATTTAGCCCTGGTTTGGTCCAGTATTTAGCCTGGTCTGGCCCAGTATTTAGCCTGGTTTGGTCCAGTATTTAGCCCTGGTCTGGTCCAGTATTTAGCCTGGTCTGGCCCAGTATTTAGCCCTGGTTTGGTCCAGTATTTAGCCCTGGTTTGGTCCAGTATTTAGCCCTGGTTTGGTCCAATATTTAGCCTGGTTTGGTCCAGTATTTAGCCTGGTTGGCCCGGTATTTAGCCCTGGTTTGGTCCAGTATTTAGCCTGGTCTGGCCCAGTATTTAGCCCTGGTTTGGTCCAGTATTTAGCCTGGTTTGGTCCAGTATTTAGCCTGGTTTGGTCCAGTATTTAGCCCTGGTTTGGCCCAGTATTTAGCCTGGTTTGGTCCAGTATTTAGCCCTGGTTTGGTCCAGTATTTAGCCTGGTTTGGTCCAGTATTTAGCCTGGTCTGGCCCAGTATTTAGCCTGGTCTGGCCCAGTATTTAGCCCTGTTTGGCCCAGTATTTAGCCTGGTTGGCCCGGTATTTAGCCTGGTTTGGTCCAGTATTTAGCCTGGTTTGGTCCAGTATTTAGCCCTGGTTTGGTCCAGTATTTAGCCCTGGTTTGGCCCAGTATTTAGCCTGGTTTGGTCCAGTATTTAGCCTGGTTGGCCCGGTATTTAGCCCTGGTTTGGTCCAGTATTTAGCCTGGTTTGGTCCAGTATTTAGCCCTGTTTGGTCCAGTATTTAGCCTGGTTTGGTCCAGTATTTAGCCTGGTTTGGTCCAGTATTTAGCCCTGGTTTGGCCCAGTATTTAGCCTGGTTTGGTCCAGTATTTAGTCTGGTTTGGTCCAGTATTTAGCCTGGTTGGTCCGGTATTTAGCCTGGTCTGGCCCAGTATTTAGCCTGGTTTGGTCCAGTATTTAGCCCTGTTTGGTCCAGTATTTAGCCTGGTTTGGTCCAGTATTTAGCCTGGTTTGGTCCAGTATTTAGCCCTGGTTTGGTCCAGTATTTAGCCCTGGTTTGGTCCAATATTTAGCCTGGTTTGGTCCAGTATTTAGCCTGGTTCGGTCCAGTATTTAGCCTGGTTTGGTCCAGTATTTAGCCCTGGTCTGGCCCGGTATTTAGCCTGGTTTGGTCCAGTATTTAGCCCTGTTTGGCCCAGTATTTAGCCTGGTTCGGTCCAGTATTTAGCCTGGTTTGGTCCAGTATTTAGCCCTGGTCTGGCCCGGTATTTAGCCTGGTTTGGTCCAGTATTTAGCCTGGTTTGGTCCAGTATTTAGCCTGGTTGGCCCAGTATTTAGCCTGGTTGGCCCGGTATTTAGCCCTGGTCTGGCCCGGTATTTAGCCTGGTTTGGTCCAGTATTTAGCCTGGTCTTGGTCCAGTATTTAGCCTGTTTGGTCCAGTATTTAGCCTGGTCTGGCCCAGTATTTAGCCTGGTCTGGCCCAGTATTTAGCCCTGGTTTGGTCCAGTATTTAGCCTGGTTTGGTCCAGTATTTAGCCCTGGTTTGGTCCAATATTTAGCCTGGTTTGGTCCAGTATTTAGCCTGGTTTGGCCCAGTATTTAGCCCTGGTTGGCCCTGATGTTTGGTGTTTGGTGTTCCTCAGGTTCTCCAGTGGCGAGTACACAGTGGAGGTGGCCATCAACGACTACCTGGACATCTACTGCCCGTACTACGAGGGGGCGGAGCCAGCGGAGCGGCAGGGGGCGGGGCTAGAGAACTACATCCTGTACATGGTGAACTACGACGGGTACACCAGCTGTGACCACCGGCGGACCGGCTTCAAACGCTGGGAGTGCAACCGGCCGCAGGGCGCCAACGGGCCGCTCAAGTTCTCCGAGAAGTTCCAGCTGTTCACGCCCTTCAGCCTGGGCTTCGAGTTCAGGCCGGGACACGAGTACTACTACATCTGTGAGTACTACACGCTGAGTACTACACACTGGGTACTACACACTGGGTACTACACACTAAGTGCTACTACACACTGTGGACTACTACAGACTAAGTACTACTACATCTGTGAGTACTACACACTGAGTACTATACACTAAGTACTACTACACTCTGTGTACTACTACAGACTGAGTACTACTACATCTGTGAGTACTACACACTGAGTACTACTACACTTATGTTGTTGTTTTTACACTTTTTGTATGTTTTTGATATTTACACGTGTGTGTGTCTCTGTGTGTGTGTGTGTGTGTGTGTGTGTGTGTGTGTGTGTGTCTCTGTGTGTGTGTGTGTGTGTGTGTGTGTGTGTGTGTGTGTGTGTGTGTGTGTGTGTGTGTGTCTCTGTCTGTGTGTGTGTGTGTGTGTGTGTGTGTGTGTGTGTGTCTCTGTCTGTGTGTGTGTGTGTGTGTGTGTGTGTGTGTGTGTGTGTGTGTGTGTGTGTGTGTGTGTGTGTGTGTGTGTGTGTGTGTGTGTGTGTGTGTGTGTGTGTGTGTGTGTGTGTGTTTCTGTCTAGACATAATTTGTCGTCAAACCTGGAAAAAATTTCCTAAATTGTGCCTCATTTGGAGCGAAAGAGAAACAGGCAGTTTGTTTTAAATGACACTTAATGACTGTGTGTGTGTGTGTGTGTGTGTGTGTGTGTGTGTGTGTGTGTGTGTGTGTGTGTGTGTGTGTGTGTGTCTCTCTCTGTGTGTGTATGTGTGTGTGTGTGTGTGTGTGTGTGTGTGTGTGTGTCTCTCTCTGTGTGTGTATGTGTGTGTGTGTGTGTGTGTGTGTGTGTGTGTCTCTCTCTGTGTGTGTATGTGTGTGTGTGTGTGTGTGTGTGTGTGTGTGTGTGTCTCTCTGTGTGTGTATGTGTGTGTGTGTGTGTGTGTGTGTGTGTGTGTGTCTCTGTGTGTGTGTGTGTGTGTCTGTGTGTGTGTGTGTGTATGTCTGTGTCTGTGTGTGTGTGTGTGTGTGTGTGCTCTGTGTGTGTGTGTGTGTGTGTGTGTGTGTGTCTGTGTGTGTGTGTGCTGTGTGTGTGTGTGTGTCTCTCTGTGTGTGTATGTGTGTGTGTGTCTCTCTCTGTGTGTGTATGTGTGTGTGTGTGTGTGTGTGTGTGTGTGTGTGTGTGTGTGTGTGTCTGTCTGTGTGTGTGTGTGTGTATGTCTGTGTCTGTGTGTGTGTGTGTATGTCTGTGTCTGTGTGTGTGTGTGTGTGTGTGTGTGTGTGTGTGTGTGTGTGTGTGTGTGTGTCTGTGTGTGTGTGTGTGTGTGTGTGTGTCTGTGTGTGTGTGTGTGTGTGTGTACGTCTGTGTGTGTGTGTGTGTGTGTGTGTGTGTGTGTGTGTCTCTGTCTGTGTGTGTGTGTGTGTGTCTCTGTGTGTGTCTGTCTCTGTGTGTGAGTGTGTGTGTGTGTGTGTGTGTGTGTGTGTGTGTGTGTCTCTGTGTGTCTGTGTGTGTGTGTGAGTGTGTGTGTGTGTGTGTGTGTGTGTGTGTGTGTGTGTGTGTGTGTGTGTGTGTGTGTGTGTGTGTGTGTGTGTGTGTGTGTGTGTGTGTGTGTGTGTGTGTGTGTGTGTGTGTGTGTGTGTGTGTGTGTGTGTGTGTGTGTGTGTGTGTGTGTGTGTGTGTGATGAATTGTCTGCAGGTCAAACAGCTGCTGCTCTCTGAGTAACAGCAGAGAAATGAAATAATTGAAAACAGACTTTCTCTACACGCTCCCAGCCTGTTCTCATCAACAGTCTTTACATATCTCTCCGAACGGTTGCTGCCTCCTTTTAGTAGTTTTTAGGCAGTTTTTGATACATACCGTGAGCTTGGGGGGGGTACAGCTATCTATTTTTATAGACGACGTCATACGCTCCTATATCCATGACGTCATTACGCAATCATTTGCATAAAGCTTAGTGGTTGTGTCAGCAAGGTAGATGGTAAGAAATATAAATATTTAGCCAAATAATCACAAACTCACTACGGGAATTCATATTTAATCATAATTAGTACTTGGGTAGCCTTTATTTGAAGTAAAATAAAGAGAGAGAAGTACTTCTCGTGCTCGCCGGACACAACTGGCGTCTTTTCAACAGAAAGTCGCCATATTTCTCGCTCGTCGCTTTTGTGAAAAACATTCGCTGAAGGGGTCTGAACACGGCTGTGTATTGGCCAGAATCTGCCGATACGACACGTATCACGATACATGGGTCACGATACGTATATTAGGATTTTTTAAAGTATAATTTTAGAAAAAATAATATTTAAAAACAGACGTGATGTTCATAAAAGTCAAAGACGTTTCCTTTAGGTCAACAATTCAGTTCACAGATAATCAAACTGCCAGTTTGGGATTGAGGTTCCCAGGTTCTTAGTGAGCTAATGTTTATATGCTGAAGTAGGCCAAAGGTCAGCCATAGCTACGTTGTTAGCTTCTAGCAACAAGTCAGGCTGCTAGGCACTGTTAGGCACTGCTAGGCACTGCTAGGCACTGTTAGGCACTGTGAGGCACTGTGAGGCACTGTTAGGCACTGTCAGGCACTGTCAGGCACTGCTAGGCACTGTTAGGCACTGTGAGGCACTGTCAGGCACTGTCAGGCACTGTGAGGCACTGCTAGGCACTGTTAGGCACTGTGAGGCACTGTGAGGCACTGCTAGGCACTGTTAGGCACTGCTAGGCACTGCTAGGCACTGCTAGGCACTGCGAGGCACTGCTAGGCACTGTTAGGCACTGCTAGGCACTGCTAGGCACTGTCAGGCACTGTCAGGCACTGTTAGGCACTGCTAGGCACTGTGAGGCACTGCTAGGCACTGTGAGGCACTGCTAGACACTGTTAGGTACTGCTAGGCACTGTGAGGCACTGCTAGGCACTGTGAGGCACTGCGAGGCACTGTTAGGTACTGCTAGGCACTGCTAGGCACTGTTAGGCACTGCTAGGCACTGTGAGGCACTGTGAGGCACTGTGAGGCACTGCTAGGCACTGTTAGGCACTGCTAGGCACTGTGAGGCACTGTGAGGCACTGCTAGGCACTGTGAGGCACTGCTAGGCACTGTTAGGCACTGCTAGGCACTGTTAGGCACTGCTAGGCACTGTTAGGCACTGCTAGGCACGGCTAGGCACTGCTAGGCACTGTCGGGCACTGTGAGGCACTGCTAGGCACTGTTAGGCACTGCTAGGCACTGTTAGGCACTGCTAGGCACTGTGAGGCACTGTGAGGCACTGCTAGGCACTGTGAGGCACTGCTAGGCACTGTTAGGCACTGCTAGGCACTGTTAGGCACTGCTAGGCACTGCTAGGCACTGTGAGGCACTGTGAGGCACTGTTAGGCACTGCTAGGCACTGTTAGGCACTGCTAGGCACTGCTAGGCACTGTTAGGCACTGCTATGCACTGTGAGGCACTGTTAGGCACTGCTAGGCACTGTGAGGCACTGCTAGCCCCTGCTAGGGCACTGCTAGGCACTGCTAGGCACTGTTAAGCACTGCTAGGGCACTGTGAGGCACTGCTAGGCACTGTGAGGCACTGTTAGGCACTGCTAGGCCCTGCTAGGCACTGTTAGACACTGTTAGACACTGTGAGGCACTGCTAGGCACTGCTAGGCACTGTTAGGCACTATTAGGCACTGTGAGGAACTGCTAGGCACTGTTAGACACTGCTAGGCACTGCTAGACACTGCTAGGCACTGCTAGGGCACTGTTAGGCACTGCTAGGCACTGCTAGGCACTGTGAGGGAACTGCTAGGCACTTTTAGGCACTGTCAGGCACTGTTAGGCACTGTTAGGCACTGTTAGGCACTGTTAGACACTGCTAGGCACTGTGAGGCACTGCTAGGCACTGTGAGGAACTGCTAGGCACTTTTAGGCACTGTTAGGCACTGCTAGGCACTGTGAGGCACTGTGAGGCACTGCTAGGCACTGTTAGGCACTGCTAGGCACTGTTAGGCACTGCTAGGCACTGTTAGGCACTGTGAGGCACTGCTAGGCACTGTGAGGCACTGCTAGGCACTGTGAGGCACTGCTAGGCACTGCTAGGCACTGTGAGGCACTGCTAGGCACTGTGAGGCACTGCTAGGCACTGTTAGGCACTGCTAGGCACTGTTAGGCACTGCTAGGCACTGTTAGGCACTGTTAGGCACTGCTAGGCACTGTTAGGCACTGTGAGGCACTGCTAGGCACTGTTAGGCACTGCTAGGCACTGTTAGGCACTGCTAGGCACTGCTAGGCACTGCTAGGCACTGCTAGGCACTGTTAGGCACTGCTAGGCACTGCTAGGCACTGTTAGGCACTGCTAGGAACTGCTAGGCACTGCTAGGGAACTGCTAGGCACTGCTAGGAACTGCTAGGCACTGCTAGGCACTGTGAGGCACTGTGAGGCACTGCTAGGCACTGTGAGGCACTGCTAGGCACTGTTAGGCACTGCTAGGCACTGTTAGGCACTGCTAGGCACTGTTAGGCACTGCTAGGCACTGTTAGGCACTGTTAGGCACTGTTAGGCACTGCTAGGCACTGTTAGGCACTGTTAGGCACTGCTAGGCACTGCTAGGCACTGTTAGGCACTGCTAGGCACTGTTAGGCACTGCTAGGCACTGCTAGGCACTGCTAGGCACTGCTAGGCACTGCTAGGCACTGCTAGGCACTGCTAGGCACTGTTAGGCACTGCTAGGCACTGCTAGGCACTGTTAGGCACTGTAGGCACTGCAGGCACTGTTAGGCACTGCTAGGCACTGTTAGGCACTGCTAGGCACTGCTAGGCCCTGCTAGGCCCTGCTAGGCACTGTTAGGCACTGCTAGGCACTGTTAGGCACTGCTAGGCGAGGACCCTAGTGGTGTCTCAGCATGGCCATCTAGCGGTAGGGGGTTTAAACACAACATAAACGTGAACCACTGTCTTACATTAATATTTACTGAATGAACTTCTTCGATATTGCTTTTTTGAAAATCGATACAGTATTGCAAAATAAAATACTGCGATACTCAAGTGTATCGCAGTATTTTCTTACACCTCTACTGAAAAGTCGCTAAATCTAGCGACAAAGTCGCTACGTTGGCAACACTGATAACAACACAGTCTGAACTGAAGGTACCAGAGAAATGGTACAACCCAATGAGGAGTGAGGATCTGACGTATTTCGTTAGATTACTTCCTGAATTGTTGGTATGTGATGGTAATACTGCATTTAAACATACAATTTTGGATAGGCTAACATTATATTTTATTACATTTTTTTCTGTACCCCCCAAACTCTTAATTTCATCCCTTTTGGGAGGGTCCAAGTCTCATCTAGGGGGGTCGGATCCCCCCAATACCCCCCATAATTTGAACACTGGTTGTAGGTGACTTATTTTAAGCCAAACACTGATGTTACACTAACTTTTGAATGCAGTACAGCTTTATCAGCAACCATCTGAATACTGAGTCTCTGTTGTCTCTGCAGCGTCTCCACATCCCAACCTGGCGGGGAAACCCTGTCTGAAGCTCAAAATCTACGTCAAACCAACCAGTGAGTCTCTTCCTCTTATTTAAAAAAAAAAAGACATTTATAGGTATTTTTATTGTACTTTCTCATGACCGTAAAACTGTTTATCAAACAACTACCGATTATTGTCACGATGGATTAAAGTGTGGATTCCTTTCTGGATGATGGAGAAAATTGCGAAACAATAGTTGGAGATTAAACGATGATTCTTTGCAGCTTCAGACTTAATGTAAGTTTTAAGTAAGTGTGTAAGGAGGCAAGGAAAGAAGAAAGGAAGTATGTAGGAAAGGGAAGAAGGGAGGCGAGGATGGAACGAAGGGGGAAGTATGTAGGAAAGGGAAGAAAGGACGCGAGGATGGAACGAAGGGGGAAGGAAAGATGAAAGGAAGTATGTAGGAAAGGGAAGAAAGGAGGCGAGGATGGAACGAAGGGGGAAGGAAAGATGAAAGGAAGTACGTAGGAAAGGGAAGAAGGGAGGCGAGGATGGAACGAAGGGGGAAGGAAAGATGAAAGGAAGTACGTAGGAAAGGGAAGAAAAGAGGCGAGGATGGAACGAAGGGGGAAGGAAAGATGAAAGGAAGTATGTAGGAAAGGGAAGAAAGGAGGCGAGGATGGAACGAAGGGGGAAGGAAAGATGAAAGGAAGTATGTAGGAAAGGGAAGAAAGGAGGCGAGGATGGAACGAAGAGGGAAGGAAAGATGAAAGGAAGTATGTAGGAAAGGGAAGAAGGGAGGCGAGGATGGAACGAAGGGGGAAGTATGTAGGAAAGGGAAGAAGGGAGGCGAGGATGGAACTAAGGGGGAAGGAAGGATGAAAGGAAGTATGTAGGAAAGGGAAGAAGGGAGGCGAGGATGGAACGAAGGGGGAAGGAAAGATGAAAGGAAGTATGTAGGAAAGGGAAGAAGGGAGGCGAGGATGGAACTAAGGGGGGAAGGAAAGATGAATGAAGTATGTAGGAAAGGGAAGAAAGGAGGCGAGGATGGAACGAAGGGGGAAGGAAAGATGAAAGGAAGTATGTAGGAAAGGGAAGAAGAGAGGCGAGGATGGAACTAAGGGGGGAAGGAAGGATGAAAGGAAGTATGTAGGAAAGGGAAGAAGGGAGGCGAGGATAGAAACGAAGGGGGAAGGAAAGATGAAAGGAAGTATGTAGGAAAGGGAAGAAAGGAGGCGAGGATGGAACGAAGGGGAAGGAAGGATGAAAGGAAGTATGTATGAAAGGGAAGAAAGGAGGCGAGGATGGAACGAAGGGGGAAGGAAAGATGAAAGGAAGTATGTAGGAAAGGGAAGAAGGGAGGCGAGGATGGAACGAAGGGAAGTATGTAGGAAAGGGAAGAAAGGAGGCGAGGATGGGAAACGAAGGGGGAAGGAAAGATCAAAGAAGTATGTACGAAAGGGAAGAAGGGAGGCGAGGATGGAACAAAGGGGGGAAGGAAAGATGAAAGGAAGTATGTAGGAAAGGGAAGAAGGGAGGCGAGGATGGAACGAAGGGGGAAGGAAAGAAGAAAGGAAGTATGTAGGAAAGGGAAGAAGGGAGGCGAGGATGGAACGTAAGGGGGAAGGAAAGAAGAAAGGAAGTATGTAGGAAAGGGAAGAAGAGAGGCGAGGATGGAATGAAGGGGGAAGGAAAGATGAAAGGAAGTATGTAGGAAAGGGGAAGAAGGGAGGCGAGGATGGAACGAAGAGGGAAGGAAAGATGAAAGGAAGTATGTAGGAAAGGGAAGAAGGGAGGCGAGGATGGAACGAAGGGGGAAGGAAGGATGAAAGGAAGTATGTAGGAAAGGGAAGAAGGGAGGCGAGGATGGAACAAAGGGGGGAAGGAAAGATGAAAGGAAGTATGTAGGAAAGGGAAGAAGGGAGGCGAGGATGGAACGAAGAGAGAGGAAGTATGTAGGAAAGGGAAGAAGGGAGGCGAGGATGGAACGAAGGGGGAAGGAAGGATGAAAGGAAGTATGTAGGAAAGGGAAGAAGGGAGGCGAGGATGGAACGAAGGGGGAAGGAAGGATGAAAGGAAGTATGTAGGAAAGGGAAGAAGGGAGGCGAGGATGGAACGAAGGGGGAAGTATGTAGGAAAGGGAAGAAAGGACGCGAGGATGGAAACGAAGGGGGAAAGGAAGGATGAAAGGAAGTATGTAGGAAAGGGAAGAAGGGAGGCGAGGATGGAACGAAGGGGGAAGGAAAGATGAAAGGAAGTATGTAGGAAAGGGAAGAAGGGAGGCGAGGATGGAACGAAGGGGGAAGGAAGGATGAAAGGAAGTATGTAGGAAAGGGAAGAAGGGAGGCGAGGATGGAACGAAAGGGGGAAGGAAAGATGAAAGGAAGTATGTAGGAAAGGGAAGAAGGGAGGCGAGGATGGAATGAAGGGGAGAAAGTATGTAGGAAAGGGAAGAAAGGAGGCAAGGATGGAACGAAGGGGGAAGGAAGGATGAAAGGAAGTATGTAGGAAAGGGAAGAAAGGAGGCGAGGATGGAACGAAGGGGGAAGGAAAGATGAAAGGAAGTATGTAGGAAAGGGAAGAAAGGACGCGAGGATGGAACGAAGGGGGAAGGAAAGATGAAAGGAAGTATGTAGGAAAGGGAAGAAGAGAGGCGAGGATGGAACGAAGGGGGAAGGAAGGATGAAAGGAAGTATGTAGGAAAGGGAAGAAGGGAGGCGAGGATGGAACGAAGGGGGAAGGAAAGAAGAAAGGAAGTATGTAGGAAAGGGAAGAAGGGAGGCGAGGATGGAACGAAGGGAGAAGTATGTAGAAAGGGAAGAAGGGAGGCGAGGATGGAACGAAGGGGGAAGGAAAGATGAAAGGAAGTATGTAGGAAAGGGAAGAAGGGAGGCGAGGATGGAACGAAGGGGGAAGGAAAGATGAAAGGAAGTATGTAGGAAAGGGAAGAAGGGAGGCGAGGATGGAACGAAGGGAGAAGGAAAGATGAAAGGAAGTATGTAGGAAAGGGAAGAAAGGGAGGCGAGGATGGAACGAAGGGGGGAAGGAAAGAAGAAAGGAAGTATGTAGGAAAGGGAAGAAAGGAGGCAAGGATGGAACGAAGGGGGAAGGAAGGATGAAAGGAAGTATGTAGGAAAGGGAAGAAAGGAGGCGAGGATGGAACGAAGGGGGAAGGAAGGATGAAAGGAAGTATGTAGGAAAGGGAAGAAGGGAGGCGAGGATGGAACGAAGGGGGAAGGAAAGATGAAAGGAAGTATGTAGGAAAGGGAAGAAAGGAGGCGAGGATGGAACAAAGGGGGAAGGAAAGATGAAAGGAAGTATGTAGGAAAGGGAAGAAGGGAGGCGAGGGATGGAAAGAAGGGGAGAAGTATGTAGGAAAGGGAAGAAAGGGAGGCGAGGATGGAACGAAGGGGGAAGGAAGGATGAAAGGAAATATGTAGGAAAGGGAAGAAGGGAGGCGAGGATGGAACGAAGGGGGAAGGAAAGATGAAAGGAAGTATGTAGGAAAGGGAAGAAGGGAGGCGAGGATGGAACGAAGGGGGAAGGAAGGATGAAAGGAAGTATGTAGGAAAGGGAAGAAGGGAGGCGAGGATGGAACGAAGGGGGAAGGAAAGATGAAAGGAAGTATGTAGGAAAGGGAAGAAGGGAGGCGAGGATGGAACGAAGGGGGAAGGAAAGATGAAAGGAAGTATGTAGGAAAGGGAAGAAGGGAGGCGAGGATGGAACGAAGGGAGAAGGAAAGAAGAAAGGAAGTATGTAGGAAAGGGAAGAAAGGAGGCAAGGATGGAACGAAGGGGGAAGGAAAGAAGAAAGGAAGTATGTAGGAAAGGGAAGAAAGGAGGCAAGGATGGAACGAAGGGGGAAGGAAAGATGAAAGGAAGTATGTAGGAAAGGGAAGAAAGGAGGCGAGGATGGAACGAAGGGGGAAGGAAAGATGAAAGGAAGTATGTAGGAAAGGGAAGAAGGGAGGCGAGGATGGAACGAAGGGGGAAGGAAGGATGAAAGGAAGTATGTAGGAAAGGGAAGAAGGGAGGCGAGGATGGAACGAAGGGGGAAGTATGTAGGAAAGGGAAGAAGGGAGGCGAGGATGGAAAGAAGGGGGAAGGAAAGATGAAAGGACGTATGTAGGAAAGGGAAGAAGGGAGGCGAGGATGGAACGAAGGGGGAAGGAAGGAAGAAAGGAAGTATGTAGGAAAGGGAAGAAGGGAGGCGAGGATGGAACGAAGGGGGAAGGAAAGAAGAAAGGAAGTATGTAGGAAAGGGAAGAAAGGAGGCAAGGATGGAACGAAGGGGGAAGGAAAGAAGAAAGGAAGTATGTAGGAAAGGGAAGAAAGGAGGCAAGGATGGAACGAAGGGGGAAGGACGGATGAAAGGAAGTATGTAGGAAAGGGAAGAAAGGAGGCGAGGATGGAACGAAGGGGAAGGAAGGATGAAAGGAAGTATGTAGGAAAGGGAAGAAGGGAGGCGAGGATGGAAAGAAGGGGGAAGGAAGGATGAAAGGAAGTATGTAGGAAAGGGAAGAAGGGAGGCGAGGATGGAACGAAGGGGGAAGGAAAGAAGAAAGGAAGTATGTAGGAAAGGGAAGAAGGGAGGCGAGGATGGAACGAAGGGGGAAGGAAGAATAAATAAGGAAGGATGGAAATAGGGAAGGGAAAGAAGATGTAAGAAAGCAAGTATGTAGGGAAGGAAGGAGGTTTGAAAGGAAGGATTCAGTTTCCTGTCACAGAGGAGTCTCTCTCACTTGAGAGTACTTCCTGTGTCTGGCGGTTTATTGCTCTCATTTGAGAGTACTTCCTGTGTCTGGCAGTTTGTCTCTCAGTTGAGAGTACTTCCTGTGTCTGATGGTTTATATCTCATTTGAGAGTACTTCCTGTGTCTGGCAGTTTGTCTCTCAGTTGAGAGTACTTCCTGTGTCTGATGGTTTATATCTCATTTGAGAGTACTTCCTGTGTCTGACGGTTTGTATCTCTCCCATTTGAGAGTACTTCCTGTGTCTAACGGTTCGTATCTCTCCCATTTGAGAGTACTTCCTGTGTCTGACGGTTTGTAGCTCTCTAATTTGAGAGTACTTCCTGTGTCTGACGGTTTGTCTCTCTCTCTCTCTCAGATGACTCGGTGTACGAGTCTCCGGAGCCTTTCCTGACGGACGACACCACCGGCGGCTGCAGCCTCGCTGGGCCCTGCCCCCCGCTGCTGGCCGCCATGTTGCTCGCCATCTTCCTCGCCATCTTCCCTGCCTCCTCTTAGCCCCGCCCCACGCTGCTGGTAGCCATGTTGCTCTCCATCCTTCTCATCATCGCCTCCTCTTAGCCCCGCCTGCCACTGCCGGCCGCCATGTTGCTCGCCATCTTCCGAAAACCCTAAGACAGGGAACAAACCCAGCGCCCCACTGGCTGCTCAGCCAATCAGAGGAGGAACCTGGAGTCGCTGCTGAAAGATGCTTCTGTTCCAACGAAAATCCATCCTCCGTAGAATCTGTCGTTTCCAGAACCAATCAGATCTGCAGATGTTTCTTTTTTCAGCGGTGAACCAGAATTAAAATCAGCCCGCTGCCGGCCGCCATCCTCCCCGCCTCCTCACAGCCCACTGCCAGCCGCCATCCTCCCCGCCTCCTCACAGCCCACTGCCGGCCGCCATCCTCCCCGCCTCCTCACAGCCCACTGCCGGCCGCCATCCTCCCCGCTGCCGGCCGCCATCCTCCCCGCTGCCGGCCGCCATCCTCCCCGCCTCCTCACAGCCCACTGCCGGCCGCCATCCTCCCCGCCTCCTCACAGCCCGCTGCCGGCCGCCATCCTCCCGCTGCCGGCCGCCATCCTCCCCGCTCCTCCCAGCCGGCGCCATCGCTCGGCCGCCATCCTCCCCCGCCTCCTCACAGCCCGCTGCCGGCCGCCATCCTCCCCTGCCTCGCTCACAGCCCACTGCCGGCCGCCATCCTCCCTGCCTCCTCAGCCACTGCCGCCGCCATCCTCCCGCTGCTGACGCCATCCTCCCCGCCTCCTCACAGCCCACTGCCGGCCGCCATCCTCCCCTCCTCCTCACAGCCCGCTGCCGGCCGCCATCCTCCCCGCTGCAGGCCGCCATCCTCCCCGCCTCCTCACAGCCCGCTGCCGGCTGCCATCCTCCTCCCCGCTGCTGGCCGCCATCCTCCCCCGCTGCCGCCGCCATCCTCCGCCTCCTCACAGCCCGCTGCCGGCCGCCATCCTCCCCGCCTCCTCACAGCCCGCTGCCGGCTGCCATCCTCCCCGCTGCAGGCCGCCATCCTCCCCGCCTCCTCACAGCCCGCTGCCGGCCGCCATCCTCCCCGCCTCCTCACAGCCCGCTGCCGGCCGCCATCCTCCCCGCTGCAGGCCGCCATCCTCCCCGCCTCCTCACAGCCCGCTGCCGGCCGCCATCCTCCCCGCTGCAGGCCGCCATCCTCCCCGCTGCAGGCCGCCATCCTCCCCGCTGCCGGCCGCCATCCTCCCCGCCTCCTCACAGCCCGCTGCCGGCCGCCATCCTCCCGCTGCAGGCCGCCATCCTCCCTGCCTCCTCACAGCCGCTGCCGGCACGCCATCCTCCCGCTGCAGGCCGCCATCCTCCCCGCCTCCTCACAGCCCGCTGCCGGCCGCCATCCTCCCCGCCTCCTCACAGCCCGCTGCCGGCTGCCATCCTCCCCGCTGCAGGCCGCCATCCTCCCCGTCTCCTCACAGCCCGCTGCTGGCCGCCATCCTCCCCGCCTCCTCACAGCACCGCCTCTTTCCTTTTCCTTTGGTTGGACGGATCTCCGTCTTCCCGTCATTCTGCCGAGAAAACCCGAGACAGGAAACAACCCAGTGCCCCGCAGTACCCTCAGCCAATCAGAGGAGGAGCCTGGAGTCCAGCCTCCGTTGAAGCTATCGTTTCCAGACCCAATCAGAATCTGCGGATGTTTCTTTGTTTGGTTTTTTACAGTTTTCAGCGGTGAACCAGACTGAAAATCAGCAGAATTTAGCAGACTGTTTTTCTGCTCCGGATGGAAATGATTTCTGTTAAAATCTGCGGAAAACTTCACTGCAAAAGCTCTGCAGATATTTTTTATTTAGCTGCCAGAATGAAAAACCCGCGTTTAGGTTCAGATGCCAATACATCTCAATACAAACGTTTGTCCTGTTCACATAATTTATCAGCTAAAACTTGCAAAACATGTCTGACTAAACAGGTACAAAAACCAAGATTTAAATCAGGAAATACCTGATGAATAAGACTCATCGATCAGGGAGATGTTCAGGTAAAAACATCAGTGATTGTAACATTTCGGCTGACAGATTTAAAAACATATTTTCAGGTACTGAGTGAAGTGAAAGGACGGATGTTAGAAACTCAGATTTGTAGCTGAAACGTGGCGGCTTCAGTCTGTTTCTCTGTGGAGAAACTGTCAGTTTGAACCCACAAACTTTC
>NW_027595475.1:45000-52500 GCF_031162955.1 Sander vitreus | reverse complement strand
AGTTGGGTTGTTTCTGGCAGAACGCCCAGACAGCACGCCCCGTCAGCCAATCAGAGAAGAGAAGAGACACACTGTACATTTGGTATTGTATTTGAGCTATTTTGTATTTACTTTATTTATTTGATATTTCTTTATTTGTGTGTGTGTGTGTGTCTGTGTGTGCGTGTGTGTGTGTGTGTGTGTGTGTGTGTCTGTGTGTGTGTGTGTGTGTGTGTGTGTGTGTGTGTGTGTGTGTGTGTGTGTGTGTGTGTGTGTGTGTGTGTGTGTGTGTGTGTGTGTGTGTGTGTGTGTGTGTGTGTGTGTGTGTGTGTGTGTCTGTGTGTGTGTGTGTGTGTGTGTGTGTCTGTGTGTGTCTGTGTGTGTGTGTGTGTGCGTGTGTGTGTGTGTGTGTGTTTGTGTGTGTGTGTCTGTGTTTTTTTGTTTGTATATTAGCTATTTTGTATTCACTTTTATTTATGTATTATTTCTTTCTTTATGTGTGTTTCCCTGAACTTAGTAAATCAGAGATAAAAGGAAGCAGAGCCTGGAGACAGGAAGAGTTACGCTGCCCTCTGCTGGTCACACCTGATCACTGCAGCCTCACCTCTCACCCTAAATCAACTCAGATCAGTAGCCTCTTTCTGACCGAGTAGCTACAGGAACAGTCCACTTCTAAACAGTTCTACTAACTACTCTCCCCCAAAACCAGGTTTAATATTTGCATTCAAGCTGGCCACAGGGACTGACCTTTTGTTAGTATAATCACAGCCATCTAACCACCACTATGCAGGAAAGGGAACCCTGCCCTGCAGGAGGAGCTGAAAGAGTTACAGGAACTGTGGTCTGAGGAACTTAAAAATCCCCAAATTAGTCCAGTCAGAACACGAGAAAAAAAGGGTCCTAGGAACGTTATGTTCTAGGACCGTTAAGTTCTAGGACCGTTATGTTCTAGGAACGTTATATTCTAGGACCGTTATATTCTAGGACCGTTATATTCTAGGACCGTTATGTTCTAGGAACGTTATATTCTAGGAATGTTATATTCTAGGAATGTTATATTCTACGAATGTTATATTCTAGGAACGTTATGTTCTAGGAACGTTATGTTCTAGGAACGTTATATTCTAGGAATGTTATATTCTAGGACCGTTATATTCTAGGACCGTTATGTTCTAGGAACGTTATGTTCTAGGAACGTTATGTTCTAAGAACGTTATATTCTACGAATGTTATATTCTAGGACCGTTATATTCTAGGATCGTTATATTCTAGGACCGTTATATTCTAGGACCGTTATTTCTAGGACCGTTATGTTCTAGGAACGTTATTTCTAGGACCGTTATGTTCTAGGACCGTTATATTCTAGGACCGTTATGTTCTAGGAACGTTATGTTCTAGGAACGTTATGTTCTAGGAACGTTATGTTCTAGGAACGTTATGTTCTAAGAACGTTATATTCTAGGACCGTTATGTTCTAGGAACGATATGTTCTAGGAACGTTATGTTCTAGGAACGTTATGTTCTAAGAACGTTATGTTCTAGGAACGTTATGTTCTAGGACCGTTATGTTCTAGGAATGATATGTTCTAGGACCGTTATTTCTAGGAACGTTATATTCTAGGAACGATATGTTCTAGGAACGTTATTTCTAGGACCGTTATATTCTAGGACCGTTATATTCTAGGAACGTTATATTCTAGGAACGTTATATTCTAGGACCGTTATGTACTAGGAATGTTATGTTCTAGGACCGTTATTTCTAGGAACGTTATTTCTAGGAACGTTATATTCTAGGAACGTTATGTTCTAGGAACGTTATGTTCTAGGAACGTTATATTCTAGGAACGTTATTTCTAGGAACGATATGTTCTAGGAACGATATGTTCTAGGAACGATATGTTCTAGGACCGTTATTTCTAGGAACGTTATGTTCTAGGACCGTTATGTTCTAGGACCGTTATTTCTAGGACCGTTATGTTCTAGGAACGTTATGTTCTAGGAACGATATGTTCTAGGAACGTTATGTTCTAGGACCGTTATATTCTAGGACCGTTATTTCTAGGACCGTTATGTTCTAGGAACGTTATGTTCTAGGACCGTTATGTTCTAGGAATGATATGTTCTAGGACCGTTATGTTCTAGGAACGTTATATTCTAGGACCGTTATGTTCTAGGACCGTTATTTCTAGGAACGTTATATTCTAGGACCGTTATTTCTAGGACCGTTATTTCTAGGAACGTTATGTTCTAGGAACGTTATGTTCTAGGAACGTTATATTCTAGGAACGTTATTTCTAGGACCATTATGTTCTAGGAACGTTATGTTCTAGGACCTTTATTTCTAGGAACGTTATGTTCTAGGACCGTTATATTCTAGGACCGTTATTTCTAGGACCGTTATGTTCTAGGAACGTTATGTTCTAAGAACGTTATTTCTAGGACCGTTATGTTCTAGGAACGATATGTTCTAGGACCGTTATATTCTAGGATCGTTATTTCTAGGACCGTTATGTTCTAGGAACGTTATGTTCTAGGAACGTTATGTTCTAGGAACGTTATGTTCTAGGACCGTTATGTTCTAGGACCGTTATGTTCTAGGAATGATATGTTCTAGGACCGTTATGTTCTAGGAACGTTATATTCTAGGAACGTTATTTCTAGGAACGATATGTTCTAGGACCGTTATATTCTAGGACCGTTATTTCTAGGACCGTTATGTTCTAGGAACGTTATGTTCTAGGAACGATATGTTCTAGGAACGTTATGTTCTAGGACCGTTATGTTCTAGGAACTGTATGTTCTAGGACCGTTATGTTCTAGGAACGACATGTTCTAGGACGTTATGTTCTAGGACCGTTATGTTCTAGGAACGATATGTTCTAGGACCGTTATGTTCTAGGACCGTTATATTCTAGGACCGTTATTTCTAGGACCGTTATATTCTAGGACCGTTATTTCTAGGAACGTTATGTTCTAGGAACGTTATGTTCTAGGAACGTTATGTTCTAGGAACGTTATGTTCTAGGAACGTTATGTTCTAGGAACGTTATATTCTAGGACCGTTATGTTCTAGGACCGTTATGTTCTAGGAACGTTATGTTCTAGGAACGTTATTTCTAGGAACGTTATTTCTAGGAACGTTATGTTCTAGGAACGTTATGTTCTAGTACCGTTATGTTCTAGGAACGTTAGGTTCTAGGAACGTTATTTCTAGGACCGTTATGTTCTAGGACCGTTATGTTCTAGGAACGTTATGTTCTAGGAACGTTATATTCTAGGAACGTTATGTTCTAGGACCGTTATGTTCTAGGAACGATATGTTCTAGGAACGATATGTTCTAGGACCGTTATGTTCTAAGACGGTTATGTTCTAGGAACGTTATGTTCTAGGACCGTTATGTTCTAGGAACTGCAGAAATCCCTCCAGTCGGAAAGTGGCTATAGTTTACTGACATGCTTTATTTAAGAGAAAACGTCTTTGACTTCATTGTTTTCACCTGTTAGCAGGTACCAGCTACTTTTTTTCGTAATGGAAAACCAAAAAAGGCGAGTAGAGTCGAGGCGAGTCGAGCAGGTACCACGTGATGGAAAAGCGCCTTTACATTTGGCTTCTGGTCTACTTTCCTTTTATCTGCACCTCTGCTCCTAAACATTAAACAACAGAATTGACACACTCAACATGGCCTGCAGAGCCTCCGTTATTTACATTGCACAGAAACGAAAATGGCACGAAAAGAAAAAGAGTTAACAAAGCATCGTTACTACTTATATTTAACCGTAAAAACGGCACTAAACAGCTTACTTAATATCGTATTAGCTTTGAGGCACTACATATTGAAGGGTCACAACACAATTTTCAAAGAAGAGTGTGTCATTTAAACCTTTAAAACTCTGACGCGTTTCAGCATACAAGCCTTCGTCAGGGAATCAACAGTTTTCAAACAAGAACAGACTTTCTTATAAGCTTTCAAACCACCAATCAGAAGCCACCATTTGGCAGAGGCAGGTTTAGGGTTGTAGTATTATACAAAGACCACTAGATGTCCTCCTTGGCACTTAATAGAACAGAGTTTTCATGACTACACACAAAAGTTACATACAATGCATGCATCACTACAACACATATTAAAAATAAAGGGTATGGTTAACAGGAAGACATGGGCATCTAGTGGCCTGCAGTTAGTCAATCCAGAAACTTTCTCTCTGGTTTAGTTGCTTTTGCCTGTCTCCTTTCCTTAGTGACTTTGGTATATGGTCAATCAAGTTTTTAAAGACAGTGGAGATGGTTGTGAACTCAGCCCCACCTGCCCCCATCACCCTCTCTGGCTCCACAATTGACATTGTGGAGTCTTTCCGCTTCCTGGGAACTACCATCTCCCAGGACCTCAAGTGGGAGCTGAACATCAGCTCCCTCGTCAAGAAAGCACAACAGAGGATGTACTTCCTGCAGCAGCTGAAGAAATTCAACCTGCCAAAGACAATGATGGTGCACTTCTACACAGCCATCATTGAGTCCATCTTCACATCCTCCATCACCATCTGGTACGCTGCTGCCACTGCCAAGGACAAGGGCAGACTGTTCTCACATCCTCCATCACCATCTGGTACGCTGCTGCCACTGCCAAGGACAAGGGCAGACTGTCCTCACATCCTCCATCACCATCTGGTACGCTGCTGCCACAGCCAAGGACAAGGGCAGACTGCAGCGTGTCATTCGGTCAGCTGAGAAGGTGATTGGCTGCAATCTGCCGCCGCTCCAGGACCTTTACGCCACCAGGACTCTGAAGCATGCTGGAAAGATTGTGGCCGACCCCTCCCACCCCGGACACAAACTCTTTGAGCCACTCCCCTCTGGCAGGAGGCTGAGGTCCATCAGGACCAGAACCTCTCGTCACATGAACAGCTTTTTCCCCTCCACCACCTGCCTTATCAACAAGGCCGGGACCCCACCCTGACTCTCCACCTTCATGTCACTGTTCTCTCTCTGCTGTAATGCTCTTTGCTCTTTATTTTTTATTTATATCTTTATTTATTCTTCATTTTTAACTTAATACATACTATGTAAATATACTTATATTGTTTGTACCTATACTTATATTGTTTAATATTCCATCTAGAGAATGTGTGACGTGCACCAACAACACCAAAACAAATTCCTTGTATGTGTTAAAAAACGTACTTGACAATAAAACCCTTTCTGATTCTGATTATGAAGGTTTAAGATGACCAAGCCATGACAATAAAGGCTTTTTGATTGATTTGCCTTGGAGTTTTCCTGAGTTTTGCTATATATGATTGTCCCATCCAAAGAGCACCTCAAGCAAACTATTGGAGTCCTGCAGGTGCTCCTCTACACACATTTAGTGTCATTTAGTTTGACTGAAGCTGAACCCTGTTTGTGAGAAATGAAAAATACCAAATAAGATAAGAATTAATCTGAATCTTAATAATTTTTGATAAAAGTAAATCTGGTTGAATTGTATTAATTGCAGATGAAAAATCAAGAAACAGAGCCCTGACGTATGTTTTTGGTTTTTCCAGATGTTTGGAGATGAGGTGCACCAGTGTAACCTCTGCATCTTCGATCTTGTTTATATGCAAATTGAAAGGGGTCTTTTTGCTTCCATAGATATTTGTTAGGGCCCTGACCCACCAACCCGATTATCAGCCGTCTGACAGTCTGGCGAGGTCGGTGACTTGAGTCTGGTCGGTGTGTTCGTGCCGTCGTCCGTGGAAGTAGTTCTTCAGTAGATTGTGGTGAACTGGTGTGTGTTGTAGCAGTGCTTTGCAATTGAGAATGAGGTAGCATGCTAGCGTTAGCATGCTAACGCTAATGCTACGAGCTAACGGTTGCGGTTAGCCAGCTCGTTTCGGCTTGTGACATCACAAGCCGTGCCGATTTTGAGCAGCTCTTTGAACAGACTGAAGGCAGGACACATACAGAAACCGTATCTCTCTCAAAACAGCATGGATGGATTTTTTTCAAAGTTTGTATGTGTGTGGAAGCACCAGAGACACTAAAGAACACCCCAAATCCCAGAAAAAGTGTTTCTTTTCATAATATGGGCACTTTAAGCATTTTTGCCACAATTGAATTTTTGGCTCCAATGTTAACTGGGGCATTGTCAACTGACAGGCCAACACAAAATTTCCATGGTATGTTATGCTGTATCAGGACGTCGTTGATTTTTTTATATATGACATCAGCTGTGCCACAGCTTCTTCCACTTGTGGTGCACATGTCGAGAAATCTGTGCACAGCTTTGGTTGTATCAAATACCCTTACAGTTAAGGGGTTCATCTTCTCTAGTCCTGTAACAATATGGTACATAACTAACTCTGCATGCATGTATTATTTCAGTGTGTGTGACATGAACATCAGGAAATGGAAACAGGCAATGTAACTGTCAAAGGTATACCTGTGTCATTTGAGCCATCCGTGACCACTGTAAAGGGATTTCCCCTCATCTTCATCACCAGCTCGTTCCTATAATGTGGTGCAACTGCTTGATTAATGATGCACGTAGTTTCTGTGCTGGCACTCTTGAAATGTTGAGCTGGTGGAGAGTCTCTGAAGCATTCCCTGTACAAGGGGCTGAAATGGTCAGCCACAGCAAATGAAACATTGAGTTGAACCATTGCTACTCTCCTTGTCTGCAACAGAAACAAATGAAAAAATATATAGCTATGCTGAATACAAATATGAATGTTAACACTGATTTAACCCATGTCTGCATGTCCATTACAATCTATGAATTTCAGTAACAATACAAATACATTACAGAGCAGTATTCTGTCCATGTCCTGGATGAATGTCTCATCTATGCCATAAACATAGAATCGGTTGTATTATTTAGGAAAAATGGTATTCATGAACATTGTAATCAACCTTTTGGATTTAATGTGCTATGTACCTTGACCTCTTGCACACTCACTTCTGCAGTCACTAGCAAGTAAAAGTTTTTGACTGTGCTGGTTGACTTCAGTGCCTGCTGTTTGGCCTGATGCCTTTACTTTCTATGTGCCTTGTCACATCCTGCACACCTTGATGGGCACAGGAGTTCTCTTTGCAGCAGATGGAGCACCAGTAATAAATGGCCATTTAGAGGTCCATTCATTATTAAAAGAGCTCTTGCAGGTGGCTGCGCCTGGTACTTTTCTCCCTTTTGTTTTGATGGTCTCTTCTGACACCCTAGCCTCCACTGTCTCTTTGACTGTCTCTTCCTCTTCCTCCTGCACCATCTCTTCCTCTGTCTCCTCCTCTAATGGGCCTACCCTTTTCGCCACTTTCTCTGGGCCAGCATCCTCTAACCTGGCCTTTTATTAGGGGGCTTTCCTCTCAGGGCGAATGAGAGGATGCTTAATTGCCTTTTACTTGACATCTTTGAAAGACAGATGCAATGATTGATTGATTAATGCATCCATGGCAAGGATATCATTATAAAATATGACATGGTTTTAAAAGTGACCTATAAAATCGACTATGCAATACACTTTCATTTATTTAGTGCTAATACCATT
>NW_027595475.1:35000-40000 GCF_031162955.1 Sander vitreus | reverse complement strand
TATATATACCTATATGTTGTTGGGTTGTTTTTGGACGTTTTTGTCGCTTCTTTGACACGTTCAATGATTTTTTTTCTTTATGTTTATGTATTTTTTTGGAGGAAACATTCGGCCACAAGCCACTAACCCGCTCCGCCTCTGGCACACACCAGACTCCATAGATAAAAACGCTGATTTAACACTTATGTTGACCTGTTTTCAAAGTCTCTATGTCAAAAATATGGGTTTCTTTCAACCACATTGCCCAAAAATAACTTCCCTACACAAACCAGGCTGTGCTTATCTATCAGCATAGGTTCCTCTGATCTTAACTATTAGTCAAAATAATTCTAATATCTGGGGTTTTTAATCTAAAATGAGGTATAATTGAGTAAGAATGAGGTTTATTGACTATGAAATCCATAAATAAGTGTTGAACTAGTGGTGATTATTTGGAATGGAGCTGGTTAAGAAGATGTAACACAGCATTGGGTGATCATTTATGCTTTAAGAACAGGCAAAACTGACTGGGGGACTACACTGGCACACACCAGACTCCATAGATAAAAACGCTGATTTAAACAGTTCCTGTGGACTCAGACCTGGTTCTCTAACCCTCCCCTCTCCCCCTCCCCCCTCCCTCAGGTTCTCGTCCCCGATTGGTCCGCCGTGTCTCCACCAACAGTCGGGAGCGTTGGCGGCAGCAGAACGTTAACGGAGCGTTCACCGAGCTGCGGAGTCTCATCCCCACGCACCCGCCCGACAGGAAGCTCAGCAAGAACGAGATCCTGCGCCTTGCCCTCCGGTACATTAGCTTCCTGGACCAGGTGCTGACGGACCAGGACGTCCGGGCGGCGCCCCGATGCCGAGCGGGCAGCGTGGAGCAGGACGACGCGTCGCAGGGCGCGTTGTCGCCAAACTCTAGCTGTGAGAGTTCAGCGGACGGAGACTCGGACTGTGGAGGGCTTCTGCAGTTCCTCCACCTGCAGAGCAGCTACAGCTAGTCAGACGGATCCAGCAGAGACCGGCAGGACGGGTCCGCCATATTGGCTCCAAGAGACCGACAGGGGGCGTATCACAGAAACTTCCTCTCTTTTCCCAATTTGGTATTACAGAAGTCTTACTTCATCCTGTCTTATCGCAGGTTAGAACAGTTAGAGGTAGCTAGAAGGGATGCAGAAGCTCGCACAATCTAGGCTCATATAATAATATAATGTTAATACTTTCACCCAGGAAACGCGTGTTGGGGGTATAGACGTTTTGGTTCCTAAATGAAAGTCTCCTCGCCACATGACACTCCCATGACACATGACATTTAATTGTAAAGACAGCAAAACTGTATTCATGTGACGGGCCGACAGCCGCCGTAATTTCGTAGGATAGCATTCAAACCTTTACATGAGAATTTGTAGGATAATGTTACGGTAGGAACTGTTCGTCTCTGACGGCTTCTTTCCCAGATCGGGTCCTAATCCTTATTACCATGGATACTAGGGAATCCAGATTTTTGGGGTTCTGCTGAATCCTGAACCCCCTGGTTGAGGTTCTGCTGAGTCCTCGTCCCGTCCTCAGTCCATGAACACAGTCAACACATTAATGAAGTAAACAGTGACTGTCCTTCCTTTGCTGAATCCTGAACCCCCTGGTTGAGGTCCCCTGCTGAATCCTGAACCCCCTGGTTGAGATTCTGCTGAATCCTGAACCCCCCTGGTTGAGGTTCTGCTGAATCCTGAACCCCCTGGTTGAGGTTCTGCTGAATCCTGAACCCCCTGGTTGAGGGTTCTGCTGAGTCCCTGAACCCCCTGGTTGAGGTTCTGCTGAGTCCTGAACCCCCTGGTTGAGGTTCTGCTGAGTCCTCGTCCCGTCCTCAGTCCATGAACACAGTCAACACATTAATGAAGTAAACAGTGACTGTCCTTCCTTTGCCGTACCTGAAGTTGCTGCATTCTGGCTGCTGTCTGTAGATTCCTTCATGCTCAGCTCGTATTCTTCCAGATGTTTCAGACCAGATGTTGTAACAGCGGTGATGTTGTGTATTGTTTAGGGTCCTCGCCACCACCAGACTAATCAGCATTGCAGATTGAACATGTAGCTGGACTTGAATGGCCTTCTTTTGACTGAAAGTACTGCCAAACAACCCTTTTTCTGCTCACCAGTTCCATTTCCACTTCCTCTCAGCCTGCTGCATTGAAGCTCCACCTACGTAAACACCTTCCTGTAATCAACGGCGCCGTCATCACGGCGACCAGCGTAGCGCGGAGTGACAGCGTAGGGTTCAGCAGGAACCCAACCCCGTCAAAAAGCCCAATATTCAGCCCAATCAGAAGCCCAATCCTGGATTGGCTGCATCCCTGGTGGTTACCAAAGCTACCACGCTCAGATGTGAGAGGTTTCTGTGATGCGGCCCCCAGGACGTCGTTGACAACATGAAGTTATCATTTAAACAACAGATTGTTCCGATGTTAAAAACATATTGTTGCGTCGGACTGAGTGTTCATGTGATATTCACATTCATCAGTTTCATTATTAATGAACAATAGGTGTATTATTATTATTATTATTATTATTATTATTATTATTAGACATGTTGTGATGTTAGTTATGCTGTCTCAGCAGGAGAATCAGTAACCAGATGCAGTTTCTTTCATATTAAAGGAACTTTTGGTGCTGTTATTGTTGTATTATTGTTGTATTATTATGCATTATTATGCATTATTATGCATTATTATGCTGTGTGATGATTGTTGGTTGTTTTTCATACGTGATGCAAAATGTTTCTGATCAATAAAGATGAGATAAGATCAGATGAGATAGACTTCATTAATCAAACACTGGGGAAATCCCTGTACTACAGCAGCTCATAATATGTACACACATCATCAGAATAACACAAATACACATTAAGTAGACAGAGGAGAAAATAATAAACATAAAGTATAAGAAATAGAAAAAATAAAATGAGTTATAATAATAATAATAATAGTAATAGTAAATCAAACATATTTACACAATAACCTTATAGTGACAGACAGTAAACAGATATACAGATGAGGAAGGTACTGATGAGTACAGACGACATATTGCTGTTGGAGGTGACACAGCTATAGCTAGCAGTGCTACATGATGTTGCTTTAGCTAGCAGTGCTACATGATGTTGCTTTAGCTAGCAGTGCTACATGATGTTGCTTTAGCTAGCAGTGCTACATGATGATGTTGCTTTAGCTAGCAGTGCTACATGATGTTGCTTTTAGCTAGCAGTGCTACATGATGTTGCTTTTTAGCTAGCAGTGCTACATGATGTTGCTTTAGCTAGCAGTGCTACATGATAATGTTGCTTTAGCTAGCAGTGCTACATGATGATGTTGCTTTAGCTAGCAGTGCTACATGATGATGTTGCTTTAGCTAGCAGTGCTACATGATGTTGCTTTAGCTAGCAGTGCTACATGATGTTGCTTTAGCTAGCAGTGCTACATGATGATGCTTTAGCTAGCAGTGCTACATGATGATGTTGCTTTAGCTAGCAGTGCTACATAATGATGTTGCTTTAGCTAGCAGTGCTACATGATGATGTTGCTTTAGCTAGCAGTGCTACATGATGATGTTGCTTTAGCTAGCAGTGCTACATGATGTTGCTTTAGCTAGCAGTGCTACATGATGATGTTGCTTTAGCTAGCAGTGCTACATGATGTTGCTTTAGCTAGCAGTGCTACATGATGATGCTTTAGCTAGCGGTGCTACATGATGTTGCTTTAGCTAGCGGTGCTACATGATGTTGCTTTAGCTAGCGGTGCTACATGATGTTGCTTTAGCTAGCAGTGCTACATGATGTTGCTTTAGCTAGCAGTGCTACATGATGTTGCTTTAGCTAGCAGTGCTACATGATGATGTTGCTTTAGCTAGCGGTGCTACATGATGATGTTGCTTTAGCTAGCAGTGCTACATGATGTTGCTTTAGCTAGCAGTGCTACATGATGTTGCTTTAGCTAGCAGTGCTACATGATGATGCTTTAGCTAGCAGTGCTACATAGATGTTGCTTTAGCTAGCAGTGCTACATGATGATGTTGCTTTAGCTAGCAGTGCTACATTAGATGATGCTTTAGCTAGCAGTGCTACATTATGATGTTGCTTTAGCTAGCAGTGCTACATGATGATGATGCTTTAGCTAGCAGTGCTACATGATGTTGCTTTAGCTAGCAGTGCTACATGATGATGTTGCGTTAGCTAGCAGTGCTACATTATGATGTTGCTTTAGCTAGCAGTGCTATATCATGATGTTGCTTTAGCTAGCAGTGCTACATTATGATGTTGCTTTAGCTAGCGGTGCTACATGATGATGTTGCTTTAGCTAGCAGTGCTACATTATGTTGCTTTAGCTAGCGGTGCTACATGATGATGTTGCTTTAGCTAGCGGTGCTACATGATGATGTTGCTTTAGCTAGCAGTGCTACATGATGTTGCTTTAGCTAGCGGTGCTACATGATGTTGCTTTAGATAGCAGTGCTACATGATGATGTTGCTTTAGCTAGCAGTGCTACATATGATGTTGCTTTAGCTAGCAGTGCTACATGATGATGTTGCTTTAGCTAGCAGTGCTACATGATGATGTTGCTTTAGATAGCAGTGCTACATGACGATGCTTTAGCTAGCGGTGCTACATGATGATGTTGCTTTAGCTAGCAGTGCTACATGATCATGTTGCTTTAGCTAGCAGTGCTACATTATGTTGCTTTAGCTAGCAGTGCTACATTATGTTGCTTTAGCTAGCGGTGCTACATGATGATGTTGCTTTAGCTAGCAGTGCTACATTATGTTGCTTTAGCTAGCGGTGCTACATGATGATGTTGCTTTAGCTAGCAGTGCTACATGATGTTGCTTTAGCTAGCGGTGCTACATGATGTTGCTTTAGCTAGCGGTGCTACATGATGATGTTGCTTTAGTTAGCGGGGCTACATGATGTTGTTGCTTTAGCTAGCAGTGCTACATGATGTTGCTTTAGCTAGCAGTGCTACATGATGATGCT
>NW_027595475.1:27500-30000 GCF_031162955.1 Sander vitreus | reverse complement strand
CTGTGTGTGTGTGTGTGTGTGCGTGCGTGTGTGTGTGTGTGTGTGTGTGTGTGTGTGTGTGTGACTTTATAAAAGACACAAAGGAAACATCTTAGAAACTCAGGTTTAGGTTTATTCAGGTTTATTATTCTCATTAAAAACATTATCCTTCCCCAACTCCCCCCCCTTCCCTTCCCCCAAAAACCCCAAACCAGCCCCCCCCACCTCCCCCACCAACACAAATTAGATAAAAGCTTCTAAAAGTCAAGTCGTTGCTGCGTCGAGCTTAGAGATCAGAAAGTTACACACACACAGAAAACACACACACACACACACACACAGAAATCATTCACACTCTGAGTCCGTTCACACCAGCCATGAAAACCCATAAAGACCCATCGTGCATGCGGAGAAGCGTCTCTTCGTGTCTTAGGCGTCCTGCACACTGCCTGTGTTTCTGTTGCGTGGCGTTCTCTGTGTCAGACGGAGCTGCTGCTAGTCTGGGAACATAAACATCAATATGTTCTGATGTGATTACAGCAGAGACAACGTCAGCAGGACTGACGGTGAAACAGACTCCAGAATATTTCCTTCTGGATTGACAATCAATAATTATTTATATCAAAACCTTTCAGACATCAACGTGTCATTTATTAAATGTATTTGTGTCTAAATGACATTTAATCATCTTTTATATTCTATGTTGTCTGGAAACGCTTCCAACACGCTGGCGTGTGGCGTGAAAAATAGGCGTCGGTTCTATTTCTAGCATGCACGTGTTTTCAGAGACGTGCGTGTCACGCAGGCAGTGTGCACGCTCTGACCTGTTACCATGGAAGCCCAAATATAAACGGACACGCCACGCAGAGACACGCTCACGCCACGCAGAGACACGCTTACGCCACGCAGAGACACGCTCACGCCACGCAGAGACACGCTCACGCCACGGAGAGACACGCTCACGCCACGCAGAGACACGCTCACGCCACGCAGAGACACGCTCACGCAGAGACACGCTCACGCCACACAGAGACACGCTCACGCAGAGACACGTTCACGCCACGCAGAGACACGCTCACGCAGAGACACGCTCACGCCACGCAGAGACACGCTCACGCCACGCAGAGACACGCTCACGCAGAGACACGCCACGCCACGCAGAGACACGCCACGCAGAGACACGCCACGCAGAGACACGCCACGCCACGCAGAGACACGCCACGCCACGCAGAGACACGCCACGCAGAGACACGCCACGCCACGCAGAGACACGCCACGCAGAGACACGCCACGCCACGCAGAGACACGCCACGCAGAGACACGCCACGAGACACGCCACGCCACGCAGAGACACGCCACGCCACGCAGAGACACGCTCACGCAGAGACACGCCACGCCACGCAGAGACACGCTCACGCAGAGACACGCCACGCCACGCAGAGACACGCCACGCAGAGACACGCCACGCAGAGACACGCGCCACGCAGAGACACGCCACGCCACGCAGAGACACGCCACGCAGAGACACGCCACGCAGAGACACGCCACGCAGAGACACGCTCACGCCACGCTGAGACACGCCACGCAGAGACACGCCACGCAGAGACACGCCACGCCACGCAGAGACACGCCACGCAGAGACACGCCACGCAGACACGCACGCAGACACGCCACGCCACGCGAGACACGCCACGCAGAGACACGCCACGCAGAGACACGCCACGCCACGCAGAGACACGCCACGCAGAGACACGCCACGCAGAGACACGCCACGCAGAGACACGCTCACGCCACGCAGAGACACGCTCACGCAGAGACACGCCACGCAGAGACACGCCACGCCACGCAGAGACACGCTCACGCAGAGACACGCCACGCAGAGACACGCCACGCCACGCAGAGACACGCCACGCAGAGACACGCCACGCAGGAGACACGCCACGCAGAGACACGCCACGCCACGCTGAGACACGCCACGCAGAGACACGCCACGCAGAGACACGCCACGCCACGCAGAGACACGCCACGCAGAGACACGCCACGCAGACACGCCACGCCACGCAGAGACACGCCACGCAGAGACACGCCACGCAGAGACACGCCACGCCACGCAGAGACACGCCACGCAGAGACACGCCACGCAGACACGCTCACGCAGAGACACGCCACGCCACGCAGAGACACGCTCACGCAGAGACACGCCACGCAGAGACACGCCACGCCACGCAGAGACACGCCACGCAGACACGCCACGCAGAGACACGCCACGCCACGCAGAGACACGCCACGCAGAGACACGCCACGCCACGCAGAGACACGCCACGCAGAGCACACGCCACGCAGAGACACGCCACGCAGAGACACGCCACGCCACGCAGAGACACGCCACGCCACGCAGAGACACGCCACGCAGAGACACGCCACGCCACGCAGAGACACGCCACGCAGAGACACGCCACGCCACGCAGAGACACGCCACGCAGAGACACGCCACGCAGAGACACGCCACGCCACGCAGAGA
>NW_027595474.1:120000-121281 GCF_031162955.1 Sander vitreus | reverse complement strand
GTGATGATGGGGGGGGGGTATGGTGAAGGGTATGTGATGATGGGTGGGGTATGGTGAAGGGTATGTGATGATGGGGGAGTATGGTGAAGGGTATGTGATGATGGGGGGTATGGTGAAGGGTATGTGATGATGTGGGGGTATGGTGAAGGGTATGTGATGATGGGGGGGGGGTATGGTGAAGGGTATGTGATGATGGGGGGGGTATGGTGAAGGGTATGTAATGATGTGGGGGGTATGGTGAAGGGTATGTGATGATGTGGGGGTATGGTGAAGGGTATGTGTTGATGGGGGGTATGGTGAAGGGTATGTGATGATGGGGGGTATGGTGAAGGGTATGTGATGATGTGGGGGTATGGTGAAGGGTATGTGATGATGGGGGGTATGGTGAAGGGTATGTGATGATGGGGGGTATGGTGAAGGGTATGTGATGATGTGGGGGTATGGTGAAGGGGATGTAATGATATGGGGGTATGGTGAAGGGTATGTGATGATGTGGGGGGTATGGTGAAGGGTATGTGATGATGGGGGGGGGTATGGTGAAGGGTATGTGATGATGGGGGGGTATGGTGAAGGGTATGAGATGATGGGGGGGTATGGTGAAGGGTATGAGATGATGGGGGGGTATGGTGAAGGGTATGTGATGATGGGGGGGTATGGTGAAGGGTATGTGATGATGGGGGTTATAGTGAAGGGTATGTGATGAGGAAAGAACCAGAACCAGAGACGGTGGGCTAGGGACATCTACATCCTGTCAGTGTTCCCGTGGTAAGAACCAGAATGATGGATGTATGTGATGTTTAGTTTTAGTCAGCCCTAGTCAGCCCCAGTCAGCCCCAGTCAGCCCCAGTCAGCCCTAGTCAGCCCTAGTCAGCCCCAGTCAGCCCCAGTCAGCCCCAGTCAGCCCTAGTCAGCCCCAGTCAGCCCCAGTCAGCCCCAGTCAGCCCTAGTCAGCCCTAATCAGCCCTAGTCAGCCCTAATCAGCCCTAGTCAGCCCCAGTCAGCCCCAGTCAGCCCCAGTCAGCCCCAGTCAGCCCTAGTCAGCCCCAGTCAGCCCTAGTCAGCCCTAGTCAGCCCTAATCAGCCCTAGTCAGCCCCAGTCAGCCCCAGTCAGCCCTAGTCAGCCCCAGTCAGCCCTAGTCAGCCCCAGTCAGCCCCAGTCAGCCCTAGTCAGCCCCAGTCAGCCCCAGTCAGCCCTAGTCAGCCCTAGTCAGCCCCAGTCAGCCCCAGTCAGCCCCAGTCAGCCCTAGTCAGCCCCAGTCAGCCCCAGTCAGCCCCAGTCAG
>NW_027595474.1:77500-80000 GCF_031162955.1 Sander vitreus | reverse complement strand
CACAGACACACACACACACACACACACACACACACACACACACACACACACACACACAGACACACACACATACACACACAGACACACACAGACACAGACACAGACACACACACACACAGACACACACACACACACACACACACACACACACACACACACACACAGACACACACACAGACACACAGACACACACAGCACACACACACACACAGACACACGCACACAGAGACACGACAGACACACACACACAGACACACACACACAGACACACACACGCACACACACACACACACACACAGACACACACACACACAGCACACACACAGACACACACACACACGCACATGCACACACACACACACACACGCACACAGACACACACACACACAGCACACAGAGACACAGACACACACACAGACACACAGACACACAGACACACACAGACACAGACACAGACACACACAGACACAGACACACACACACACGACACAGAGACACGGACACACACACACAGACACACACACACAGACACACACAGACACACACACACACACACAGACACACACAGACACACACACACACACACACAGACACACACAGACACACACACACACACACACACGCACACAGAGACACAGACACACACACACAGACACACACAGACACACACACACACACACACACACACACACACACAGACACACACACACACACACACACACACACACACACACACACACACACACACACACACACACACCAGCCTCTGATTGTTATTGATTATGGAGTGCTCCCAGCCTCTGATTATTTAATGATGGCCGTGTCCTCTGGTCTGGTTTCAGGCGTCTGGTGTCGTCCTACAAAGGGAAGTTCGGTCACGTCCGTTACTACGTGCGTGCGGTGCTGGACAGGCCTTCCCAGAATGCCTTGCAGTGTGAGAAGGAGTTTGAGGTGGAGGAGCCGCTGGACGTCAACCGACCCGACCTGCTGGTACCTGAACTCACCGCCACTTTCACACTTTAGTCTGACACCTAGTCTAGGGCTGGCAACGTCAACGGGGTAATAACGGGTTCAGGAGAAAATGTGTTAGTTAGGGGGGGCGGGGGGGGGCTACAGACTCATATACTACATTTAACAATTATTCATGAAACACTAAATATTACATTTGACTAATAATATATAATTAATACATTATATCTGTCTGTATCTATGTGGCGAGTAAATGTTTGTACCAAAATAGTTGTTTTCAGTCTTCGTTCAGTCGTTTTGGTGAAGGGGGGGCCTAGCCCGAGCTCATTTCTAGTTTCTCTATTTTCTGGACTATAAGTCGCATTTATTTAGAAATTTATTTCACAAAATCCAAGAACAGACATTTAATCTGGAAAGGCAAGTTATTAAACTCCCCAACAGCCCCCAGGTGTCCTCTACGTTAACGTAACACATTAACAGTTATTAAACTACCCAACAGCCCCCAGAACAAGGGGCTGAATACGGTAGGTGTCCTCTACGTTAACGTAACACATTAACAGTTATTAAACTACCCAACAGCCCCCAGAACAAGGGGCTGAATACGGTAGGTGTCCTCTACGTTAACGTAACACATTAACAGTTATTAAACTACCCAACAGCCCCCAGAACAAGGGGCTGAATACGGTAGGTGTCCTCTACGTTAACGTAACGTAACAGCTCTGTTGACGAGCCTCTCCCAGCAGCACGTTGTTCAAGCACCCATCTGTGGACTCCTTCCTCCAGCTCTGGCCATCTGGATTTCAGCGCGACTAGCTTTCTTTGTTTTCTTCATTGCAGTGAGACTAACCTTTTCTCCAGTCCCTCACAAGTTTCTCTCTCACTCCAAACTCTCCTTCTGCTGCTCCATTACCGTTTTCGGCTGCGTGTTTTACTACCTGCAGTCTCCTGCAGCTTCTTTTCTTTCTCAGTTGTCTTTAGGAGCAGCATATAGTCGTCACAAGCCTAGAGCGCCTCTCGCGGCTGTAGACGGTGATGTTTTCAGCATGAAATAACATTTAAAACAAAAGTATGAAGAAAAGTGCGACTTATAGTCTGGAAAATACGGTGGTCATGGAAATTTGCCAAAAAGTCATGAAAAAGTATTGGTTAAAATGGGTATGAACCCTGATTATAAGAGTAGTGAGAATAAGTGTATGTGCAGGATGAATAGTATGAAGAGCAGTAGGATATGGGTATATATATATATATATATATATATATATATATATATATATATATATATATAGAAAATAACCCATTTTTCAGAGCGTGAGGATCCTGATTATTCCAGAGATATTAACGCTGGCTGTGGCGTCCTCAGGCTCCGGCAGCAGCGGCCAATCAGAAGAAGGTTACCTGCATGTTCATCCCGGACGGCCAGGTGTCCATCAGCGCTCAGATCGACAGGAAGGGGTTCTGCCAGGGCGAAGACATCTGCATCCACGCCAAGTTCGAGAACACCTGCTCCCGCATCGTGGTTCCCAAAGCCGCC
>NW_027595474.1:72500-75000 GCF_031162955.1 Sander vitreus | reverse complement strand
AGCCATCAGTAATGGTCTGAACCAAGGAGGTCAGCTTCTCTCCACAACACGTAGCTCCTATGGAGCCATTCTGATGCTACCAAGCCATCAGCTCCCGTTAGCATCCCGTTAGCATCCCGTTAGCATCCCATTGACTGCCATTCATTCTGACGTCACTTTGACAGAGAATACCTTTACATCTGACGCGTTTAAAGACTCTATTTGTCCGTTGTTTATTTCTAAAGAAACACGACAATGTATAAAAGGCTCCATTACCTTGTAGCTCACGTTATGGCTCCGTAGCAGACGTTTTTATAACAATAGGCTAACGATTGGGTCATAACCACGAGACTTCCTGTCTCATAGTAGAGGAGTTACCGTATAGTACAGGAGAAGCTCTCAGGCAGTTTGGACTTCCATCAGCTGTTTAAGTGTAATGACTAATGTTAACTATCATTTTAGTGATCAATAATGAGCCTGTGTCTATGTTATCTCCTTACATATACCTACGCTCTCCGTCTCTGCTAGATTGGGAATGATTGAGATTTCTCTTGGCACAGCTACCAGAAGACTTCCAACTTTCAGACAGGTTGCTCACGTCACATCTACGTCTTCAAGCTCAGTTGGAGGCTGCTCAGTAACGCTCAGCCATCACCGGGAAAGAGACGTCACTGGTCTCCGTCCAGAGACACGGGGTCTGCTGCTCCGTTATATATAGGTCTATGGTTTTGAAAACACCTGTGCTGTTCCTACTTTCCTGACATGTCAACATGTCTGCCGTGAAAAAGGTCTATTTGGTGGTTGGTCCGGACCAAATGACCCAAACTCCAGATGTGAGAGTAACGTTTTAACGTTAACGTTTGTGTCCGGTCCCTCAGATCTCGCTGCACATCCCGGGCAGCGAGCGCCTGGCCGTGGAGCTGCCGCTGGTCATCGGGACGGTCCCGTTCAGCGGCGTGGGGAGTCGGACCAGCAGCATGAGCAGCACGGGCGAGTCGCTGAGCAGCTGGTCCTCGTTCCCCTCGGCCCCGCCCAGCTACAGCAACATCCACCGAGACCTGCGCCAGCCGCTGCTGCTGGACTACGATGGAGCCCAGGACGCAGAGGACGAGGAGGACGGGCTCTTCATGAGGGCGCCACAACACTACCCCCCTCCCCCCGCATACACAGAGGTAACACTACCCCTCCCCCGCATGGGGGGCTAACATAGAGGGGTGGGGCTAATATGTATGGGGGGGGGCACATTGAGGGCAGGGCTAATATGTATGGGGGGGGGGCAACATTGAGGGCGGGGCTTATGGGCTTATGTCCACCAGACAGGTTGATGTTGTGTTTCTGGTCTCCAGGTGGATCCGGACTCTGTGAACCCTCCTCAGGCCGTTCAGGTCTTCTGACAACTTCCTGTTTGTGTCGGACTGAAGACTGTCGGTCTCTTCTCTGGACCGCAGCGCTGCCTGAAGACCACGACTCAGCAGTTTCCTTTCAGCGACTCAGCACTTTTATGTCAGTGACTCAGCAGTTTCCTGACAGTGACTCAGCAGTTTCCTGTCAGTGACTCAGCAGTTTCCTGTCAGTGACTCAGCAGTTTCCTGTCAGTGACTCAGCACTTTTATGTCAGTGACTCAGCAGTTTCCTGACAGTGACTCAGCTGTTTTATATCAGTGACTCAGCAGTTTCCTGACAGTTACTCAGCAGTTTCCTGTCAGTTTCCTGCCTGTGTTTTGGGTTCTGTGGATGAAAACAGAGGAAATTGTTTTTAATGATAGGTGTGACTCGTTGTACATACGATGTAAATAAGAGATGTTTTTATTTTTTTACAACACAAACAATAAATCAGTTTAACATTAGCTGTCTGATTCTCTGACTGATCGCTCTCCTGTTAGATCCTTTACTGCAGTAACAGTACTAATATCACACTGTAAATATTATCTTAAAGGGGAACTATGCAGTTATTTTAGCTTAATGTACCTTAACTGAACAGCTTCAGAGCCATTGGAATGGTTATAGGACTTTTTTGGGTTGAATGGTGGTCGTCTCGCTCCCCCCTAGCGCCTGTGAGCTGAAAAACCACCCTCGCAACTTTGTGCTGGCGGGAAGTATGGCGTGATATCAATAGACGGTTAAAGAAATGGAGCAGCAGACCCCGTGTCTCTGGACGGAGACCAGTGACGTCTCTGGACGGAGACCAGTGACGTCTCTTTCCCGGTGATGGCTGAGCGTTACTGAGCAGCCTCCAACTGAGCTTGAAGACGTAGATGTGACGTGAGCAACCTGTCTGAAAGTTGGAAGTCTTCTGGTAGCTGTGCCAAGAGAAATCTCAATCATTCCCAATCTAGCAGAGACGGAGAGCGTAGGTATATGTAAGGAGATAACATAGACACAGGCTCATTATTGATCACTAAAATGATAGTTAAGACGGTCCCAACAAAAAAAACTATGTATCTGTCAGTCTCTGATGTAAACAGCTGCAGTCGGAGTCAACAGAGTCAGATTACACACACACACACACACACACACACAC
>NW_027595474.1:55000-70000 GCF_031162955.1 Sander vitreus | reverse complement strand
CTTCCTGCGGGCTACAGGGAAGACCTCCCCCTCCCTCATGTGGTCCCCTTCCTGCGGGCTACAGGGAAGACCTCCCCCTCCCTCATGTGGTCCCCTTCCTGCGGGCTACAGGGAAGACCTCCTCCCTCATGTGGTCCCCTTCCTGCGGGCTACAGGGAAGACCTCCTCCTCCCTCATGGTCCCCTTCCTGCGGGCTACAGGGAAGACCTCCTCCTCCCTCATGTGGTCCCCTTCCTGCGGGCTACAGGGAAGACCTCTCCTCCCTCATGCGGTCCCCCTTCCTGCGGGCTACAGGGAAGACTCCTCTCCTCATGCGGTCCCCTTCCTGCGGGCTACAGGGAAGACCCCCTCCTCCCTCATGCGGTCCCCTTCCTGCGGGCTACAGGGAAGACCTCCTCCCTCATGCGGTCCCCTTCCTGCGGGCTACAGGGAAGACCTCTCCTCCCTCATGCGGTCCCCCTTCCTGCGGGCTACAGGGAAGACCTCCTCCCTCCCTCATGTGGTCCCCTTCCTGCGGGCTACAGGAAGACCTCCCCTCCCTCATGCGGTCCCCTTCCTGCGGGCTACAGGGAAGACCTCCTCCTCCCTCATGCGGTCCCCTTCCTGCGGGCTACAGGGAAGACCTCCCCCTCCCTCATGTGGTCCCCTTCCTGCGGGCTACAGGGAAGACCCCCTCCTCCCTCATGCGGTCCCCTTCCTGCGGGCTACAGGGAAGACCTCCCCCTCCCTCATGCGGTCCCCTTCCTGCGGACTACAGGGAAGACCTCCTCCCTCATGTGGTCCCCTTCCTGCGGGACTACAGGGAAGACCTCCCCTCCCTCATGTGGTCCCCTTCCTGCGGACTACAGGAAGACCTCCTCCCTCATGTGGTCCCCTTCCTGCGGGCTACAGGGAAGACCTCCCCCTCCCTCATGCGGTCCCCTTCCTGCGGACTACAGGGAAGACCTCCCCCTCCCTCATGCGGTCCCCTTCCTGCGGGCTACAGGGAAGACCTCCCCCTCCCTGCTGAAAATGTGAAGCAGACACTCGTCACACGGGCCATATTGCTGACACCTGTGCACAATTTCACAGTAGGCCTTCAGCCAACACAATGATTCTTGAGCAAATTCACTCCTCCAATAGGTGTGTGTGTGTGTGTGTGTGTGTGTGTGTGTGTGTGTGTGTGTGTGTGTGTGTGTGTGTGTGTGTGTGTGTGTGTGTGTGTGTGTGTGTGTGTATCGCTGTGTGTGTTTGATCTAAAAAGCAGAAATAACCTAAATGTTCTTACGGACAGTTTACAGCAGAGATATTAATAAAGTGTGTGAGCGAGTGGGCCTCGACCAATCACACGCAGGCTGAGAGAGGCGACGAGGCCGTAACACGAGGACACGACATGTCTTTCTATTATTATTACTTTGGTCTCTAATGTCTCCACAGCGCTGCAGAGGAAGGTCTGGTACACCACTGATGCATGGCTGTGTGTGTGTGTGTGTGTGTCAGGAATCATCAGGAATTGACGTGTTCATAGTCTGTCATTCGTGACCTCATACATGAACAACACAACTAAAGTATGAGCTACGTGGGCACCATTATGGTTTATTAAGCACGATCATGATTATTTTTCTGCAAAAAAATGTGGTCATCACTGCGCAAAAATTGTGATTTGAACACAACTTGTGCAAAATGATGTCCCCACGTTACCTGATGCTTTAGCTGATGTGTTGTTCATGCATGAGGTCGTGAATGAGAGGCTCTGAGCTCATGTCTATTCCTGATGATTCATAAGATATAAAGGAATGAAGTAATGCACAAATCATGAATTAATTCATGCATGGATTCATAATTCATGTACCTTTACCGTCAAGTGTTACCATAACTGTAGTTCAAGCCTGTGGCAGCAGTTCCAAATATTTCGTTTAGTGCCATGCAACGAAAAATACCTTTTCACAAGTTTTTCACAAGTTCAGTGGGTGTATTATCCATAAGAATGCTTTAATTCTGAAAAATAAAGTTGGTCCCACACGAAACTCACAATGTCTTTTAATAGCCTATTATGTCTTAGATATGTAGGCTACATACCAAGAACATTCATGAATATTAACTGAGATACTCCATTATGTTGTGAGCAGTAGGCCTACGTGTGCTGTTAGGGTTAGGGTTGTGTCTATGTCTGACCTGGGCTGCACATGTTCACTACGATTCCTGTAACGAGCACTACGGTCCCGCTTTTAGTTACGGGAAATCTGGTCACCCTACGTATAGTATGTCGAAAAAAGACAACAAAAAAGTCATAGTATAGTATGTCAAAGTCATAGTATTTTTATGACTTATTTCGACATTTTATACTATGACTTTTTTGTCTTTTTTTTTTTGACATACTATAGTATAGTATGTCGAAAAAAAGTCATAGTATAGCTGCCAAAAATTGATAAAAAGTAAAAGTATAGTATATAAAAAAAATGAGAAAAAGTAATAATATAGTTTTTCAAAAAACTGATAGTATAAACTAATAGTATAGTAACTATACTATTAGTTTTTTATGACTTATTTAGACATTCTATACTGTACATATACTGTACATTTTATGACTTTTTTTTGACATGCTATACTATGACTTTCTTTTTGCTTTTTTCGACATTCTATAATGTGACTTTTTTGACAGACTATACTATTAGTTTCTTTATGACTTATTTCGACATATATATTGTACATTTTATGGCTTTTTTGACATACTATACTATGACTTTTTGGTGACTTTTTGTCGAAAAAGTCACAAAAATAATAAATACTATACTATGATTGGTGATAGCCTTTTTCGACATACTATACTATTAGTTTTTTTATGGCTTATTTCGACATTCTATACTATTACTTTTTTGTGACGTTATTTCAACATACTATACTATGACTTTTTCACTTTTTTAACATTTTTTTTGACATACTATAATATGACTTTTTATGACTTTTTTCAATATACTATACTATGATTTCCTTCGATATACTATACTATTACATTTTGTGACTTTTTTCAACATACTATACTATGACTTTTTCACTTTTTTAACATTTTTTTTGACATGCTATACTATGACTTTTTTATCACTTTCTTCAACATACTATATTATGACTTTTCTCGACAAATTATACTATGACTTTTTATTATTCTTTTGAAAGAATAAACACTTACTTGTTGACTGAAGCTTTATTTCAGATCTCACCTTTTAACTATTAGAATTTCTACCACAAACTTGTTGTCAGAAGTGGGATGGCGTGCATGATTTGGTCTTGGAGCCCGGTTCAGCGGTGACTGATCATCCTGGGGGAGAACGTCCCCAGCCTCTACCTCGTTGATGTTTCAGAGATGAGAGGACCGTCTGTTGGTGGCCCCAGATAGTCACCACCGTCATCTCAAGAGAGTCGGACCACGTTGTCTTAAGCAGTGAGAAATCTGAAATAATTAAACTTGGACTGATTTAACTATGACCACTTTATAAGGTTTTGGGTTTTGCTCTGTTCTCCCACTGCCGCCTATGGTCCTGGTATTACGTGCGTCGTAGACACACTAGAGCACAGTAATTACTATGTTCAGGAGAACACGACATTCTGGGAACGCAGGTGGAAAGTAATTAGTGTAATTTCGGTTGTGTACCCCCAGTTTTGATACCTTCATATGTGTTTAAAGTATGTCTCCCAAACTTAGTTGCTGGTTTGCCGCTAGCCTAATTATCAATAGTTATTATTCACATCATTGAGAGCTGAGCCAGAAGGCAAAGCTCTCAATCTACCGGTCAGTTTTCTGTTCCTACCCTCACCTATGGTCATGAAGGCTGGGTCATGACCGAAAGAACAAGATCCAGGGTACAAGCGGGCCGAAATGGGTTTCCTCAGGAGGGTAGCTGGCGTCTCCCTTAGAGATAGGGTGAGAAGCTCAGTTATCCGTGAGGAGCTCGGAGTAGAGCCGCTGCTCCTTCGCGTCGAAAGGAGCCAGTTGAGGTGGTTCGGGCATCTGGTAAGGATGCCCCCTGGGCGCCTCCCTAGGGAGGCGTTCCAGGCACGTCCAGCTTGGAGGAGGCCTCGGGGGAGACCCAGGACTAGGTGGAGGGATTATATCTCTAACCTGGCCTGGGAACGCCTCGGGATCCCCCAGTCGGAGCTGGTTAATGTGGCCCGGGAAAGGGAAGTTTGGGGTCCCCTGCTGGAGCTGCTACCCCCGCGACCCGACCCCGGATAAGCAGATGAAGGTGGATGGATGGATTATTCACATATTCATCATAAACCCTGATTTTGCCCTCACATTTCACCTATATTACTTTAAAGTTCAAGAAGTATGTCATTGTTTATCAACTGTTCAAGCTCTTTATTAAAGTTGGCATATGAAGGTAATTATGAGTAAAATATTCAAACCAAACTTCATGTTTTTATTGCTACACCATTCCATCAAAAGGAAATATTCTTGATGAGTTCTCCATCATTTTATACACACGTCCCCCAAAAGTATGTTCGTCCCACCAAATTTCAAATAAGTATAAGATCATAGCAGTAGAAAATGTAACTACAGATGTGACTGTTCATCAATATTAAACTGATTTGATGCATGACTTATATCTAAGACAGCTATGTTGCTGCTTTCTCTCAAGATGTAGGAAACACATTTAAACATGTACAGTATAGGTCTCTTAGTTGTTTCTCTCTGTATGCTGTGCTTGCATTACCCAAAAATTATACTCATTTGAAAAGAGCTTTAAAAGTAATGTTTATTTTGCAAGTATATTTAAGTACAGTAGATAGAAACAAGCCCAAGAAAAATTACAACAAATACAATGCAGCCAGTGCACAGTATATCATTTCTCACCCGTTGCTTTCATTTCCCCACAGATCTGTTTAATAATGCGTCTCTCGCTGCTTTCATGGCACAGAATAGTAGGTATAATCAGTTACTAGAGCTGTATGTCTTTAGTTCGCTATTTCTATTTGAGCCTTTATTTTATGTTAGCTAATGTATAAAACAACCATCTCAGTTTTACATAAAACTTCAGCATACGATTGTCCTGACCTTATGATATGTAATACCAAGTATTTTACTTCAAATATGCTCTGTGTGCGAATCAAAAACCAAATAAACCAAATACGCAAACTTGCATAGACTAGCGTTAAAATTAAGTGAACATGAAGAAATTATTTTAGAATCAGTTTCCTATCATACTGTCCCAGTGACTTCCACCTCGCACAGTGTCAGGTATTCTTGTCTTCCAGGAATCACAATGTTGACATAACGACCTTCCATTCCATTACACACAAAGGTTTGGGAGATCCCAGCCGCCATAGACGAGATAACAGCACATCTGAAGAAAAAACAAAAAAACAGAACTATGAGTAAAACTAGTAGTAGTAGATCACGTTATTGTCCCTGTGGGGCACAGTCGCAAGGCACTTCATGACAAGACATCAGACATATGATACAAACAAATAGTCCATACATCAGACACCGACAGACAACATGAAGAACATACATCACACACTACAATACACTGTACACTCTTGGGTATGACCAGGCCAGCTGGACATCTAGCTTATTTTGACTGATTGACTGATGGCAGTAGTTTAAAATGAGATGCCGGGGTGTTGTGCAGTCACATACAAAGTTATTGGCCTTTCTAACCAGTCTGTCTTTGTAAATGTGTTCAATGCTCGTTACCTGGGGTTATTGTTGCCATTGTCATTGAGGGAATTTCCAATACGGATCTCAGCACCACTGATTCTCCAGGCGCAACAATCTCCTCTGTTGGTGATGGTGACATTGTTGATCTGATATGTCTTCAGGAGGTCCAGTCTCCACCATGGTTTTAAATCTTTCTTAGTGTGGGTACAGGATCCCTCTTTCAGGTTGCTAGCACGATTTCCATCAATGGCCCTTTCAGGGACCTCTTTCTCGTATAGGGAGGACTGAGTGACGTTTCCACCTCTAGCAATATTAGGATCTAGACAAGGTTACAAAATGTTCCATTAAAGACAGTTTTTGGAAGGCACAGACATATTACATGGGTTGATCTGACCAAAATTTTCCACCAAAGAACAGGCAGTCAGTATATTTGATTTAACTTTGAATGTGACTGTCTGCTCAACGTCATCTATTGGTCAGGTTAAAGGTTATAAATCACCAGTTGGAGCAGTGTCTCCTGAAGGATGACCAGTGACTTCCACCTCGCACAGTGTCAGGTATTCTTGTCTTCCAGGAATCACAATGTTGACATAACGACCTTCCATTCCATTACACACAAAGGTTTGGGAGATCCCAGCTGCCATAGACGAGATAACAGCACATCTGAAGAAAAAACCAAAAAAACAGAACTATGAGTAAAACTGGGTTACCACACAGGCTGTGAATAAATCTTACCACTAGTTGTACTTACATTCTGATCATGCTATTGCTGTGAAAACTATGGCTTTCTATTAGGGAAGTATGTAGATATCCAGTGCACTAATCTCCTGTAATTTACACTAGAGCTGTAATCGGGCCTTAAAAGTTCGGCCCGACAGACTTCAGCCCGAGCCCGACAAGTACATTTTGACTGACAGCCTTTTAAAAGCCTGAACCGTTTACAGCCCGACATTATTCAAATGTACGCACGCACACACACAACTCTTTTGCCTTTTGTCAAGAATGAGTCATTTATAAATGTTTTAACATCATTTATTCATGACTAACGTAAGCTATAGGCCACTTGGAAGTTGGAACAAAGAAATAAAAGAAGTCCTCCAGAGGCCAGCCTCCGTTTCACCTCCTCAGCATCCATTTACACGCTAATCGAAACGCATCACCTGACCGCTCATTTACCGCACAACCCGGAGCACAAGCCTGAGCCCGGCCCAAGCTCATGTACAATGATAGAAATTAGATCCGACGGGTTTCGGGCAAACATCTTCAGCTCTAATTTACACATCCAATGTTAAATGTTTGAATCTAATACTGTATAAGACAGAAAGTGCAGTTACCTGGGGTTATTGTTGCCATTGTCATTGAGGGAATTTCCAATGCGGATCTCAGCACCATTGATTCTCTCGGGGCAACAATCTCCTCTGTTGGTGATGGTGACAGTGTTGATCTGATATGTCTTCAGGAGGTCCAGTCTCCACCATGGCTTTAAATCATTCTTAGTGTGGGTACAGGATCCGTGTACCCAGTTGCTAGCACGATTTCCATCAATGGCCCTTTCAGGGACGGCATTCTCAAACTGGGAGGACTGAATCACGTTTCCACCTCTAGCAATATTAGGATCTAGACAAGGTTACAAAATGTTCCATTAAAGACAGTTTATGGAAAGCACAGACATATTACATGTGTTGATCTGACAAAATTTCCACCAAAGAACAGGCAGTCAGTATATTTGATTTAACTTTGAATGTGACTGTCTGCTCAACGTCATCTATTGGTCAGGTTAAAGGTTATAAATCACCAGTTGGAGCAGTGTCTCCTGAAGGATGACCAGTGACTTCCACCTCGCACAGTGTCAGGTATTCTTGTCTTCCAGGAATCACAATGTTGACATAACGACCTTCCATTCCATTACACACAAAGGTTTGGGAGATCCCAGCTGCCATAGACGAGATAACAGCACATCTGAAGAAAAAACCAAAAAAACAGAACTATGAGTAAAACTGGGTTACCACACAGGCTGTGAATAAATCTTACCACTAGTTGTACTTACATTCTGATCATGCTATTGCTGTGAAAACTATGGCTTTCTATTAGGGAAGTATGTAGATATCCAGTGCACTAATCTCCTGTAATTTACACTAGAGCTGTAATCGGGCCTTAAAAGTTCGGCCCGACAGACTTCAGCCCGAGCCCGACAAGTACATTTTGACTGACAGCCTTTTAAAAGCCTGAACCGTTTACAGACCGACATTATTCAAATGTACTCACGCACACACACAACTCTTTTGCCTTTTGTCAAGAATGAGTCATTTATAAATGTTTTAACATCATTTATTCATGACTAACGTAAGCTATAGGCCACTTGGAAGTTGGAACAAAGAAATAAAAGAAGTCCTCCAGAGGCCAGCCTCCGTTTCACCTCCTCAGCATCCATTTACACGCTAATCGAAACGCATCACCTGACTGATCATTTACCGCACAACCCGGAGCACAAGCCTGAGCCCGGCCCAAGCTCATGTACAATGATAGAAATTAGATCCGACGGGTTTCAGCAAACATCTTCAGCTCTAATTTACACATCCAATGTTAAATGTTTGAATCTAATACTGTATAAGACAGAAAGTGCAGTTACCTGGGGTTATTGTTGCCATTGTCATTGAGGGAATTTCCAATGCGGATCTCAGCACCATTGATTCTCTCGGGGCAACAATCTCCTCTGTTGGTGATGGTGACAGTGTTGATCTGATATGTCTTCAGGAGGTCCAGTCTCCACCATGGCTTTAAATCATTCTTAGTGTGGGTACAGGATCCGTGTACCCAGTTGCTAGCACGATTTCCATCAATGGCCCTTTCAGGGACGGCATTCTCAAACTGGGAGGACTGAATCACGTTTCCACCTCTAGCAATATTAGGATCTAGACAAGGTTACAAAATGTTCCATTAAAGACAGTTTTTGGAAGGCACAGACATATTACATGGGTTGATCTGACCAAATTTTCCACCAAAGAACAGGCAGTCAGTATATTTGATTTAACTTTGAATGTGACTGTCTGCTCAACGTCATCTATTGGTCAGGTTAAAGGTTATAAATCACCAGTTGGAGCAGTGTCTCCTGAAGGATGACCAGTGACTTCCACCTCGCACAGTGTCAGGTATTCTTGTCTTCCAGGAATCACAATGTTGACATAACGACCTTCCATTCCATTACACACAAAGGTTTGGGAGATCCCAGCTGCCATAGACGAGATAACAGCACATCTGAAGAAAAAACCAAAAAAACAGAACTATGAGTAAAACTGGGTTACCACACAGGCTGTGAATAAATCTTACCACTTGTTGTACTTACATTCTGATCATGCTATTGCTGTGAAAACTATGGCTTTCTATTAGGGAAGTATGTAGATATCCAGTGCACTAATCTCCTGTAATTTACACTAGAGCTGTAATCGGGCCTTAAAAGTTCGGCCCGACAGACTTCAGCCCGAGCCCGACAGACTTCAGCCCGAGCCCGACAAGTACATTTTGACTGACAGCCTTTTAAAAGCCTGAACCGTTTACAGCCCGACATTATTCAAATGTACTCACGCACACACACAACTCTTTTGCCTTTTGTCAAGAATGAGTCATTTATAAATGTTTTAACATCATTTATTCATGACTAACGTAAGCTATAGGCCACTTGGAAGTTGGAACAAAGAAATAAAAGAAGTCCTCCAGAGGCCAGCCTCCGTTTCACCTCCTCAGCATCCATTTACACGCTAATCGAAACGCATCACCTGACCGCTCATTTACCGCACAACCCGGAGCGCAAGCCTGAGCCCGGCCCAAGCTCATGTACAATGATAGAAATTAGATCCGAAGGGTTTCAGCAAACATCTTCAGCTCTAATTTACACATCCAATGTTAAATGTTTGAATCTAATACTGTATAAGACAGAAAGTGCAGTTACCTGGGGTTATTGTTGCCATTGTCATTGAGGGAATTTCCAATGCGGATCTCAGCACCATTGATTCTCTCGGGGCAACAATCTCCTCTGTTGGTGATGGTGACAGTGTTGATCTGATATGTCTTCAGGAGGTCCAGTCTCCACCATGGCTTTAAATCATTCTTAGTGTGGGTACAGGATCCGTGTACCCAGTTGCTAGCACGATTTCCATCAATGGCCCTTTCAGGGACGGCATTCTCAAACTGGGAGGACTGAATCACGTTTCCACCTCTAGCAATATTAGGATCTAGACAAGGTTACAAAATGTTCCATTAAAGACAGTTTATGGAAAGCACAGACATATTACATGGGTTGATCTGACCAAATTTTCCACCAAAGAACAGGCATTCAGTATATTTGATTTAACTTTGAATGTGACTGTCTGCTCAACGTCATCTATTGGTCAGGTTAAAGGTTATAAATCACCAGTTGGAGCAGTGATTAGTTACGAAATGTGATAATTAAGATAGATAGAGAGATAGATAGATAGATAGAGAGATAGATAGATAGATAGATAGATAGATAGATAGATAGATAGATAGAGAGATAGAGAGATAGATAGATAGAGAGATAGAGAGATAGATAGATAGATAGATAGATAGATAGAGATAGATAGATAGATAGATAGAGAGATAGATAGATAGATAGATAGATAGATAGAGAGATAGATAGATAGATAGATAGATAGAGAGATAGAGACATAATGTAGATGGATAGACATATTGCATCTGTATATTAAATACTAAAATGTGAATAAATTGGGGAATATCAATAATTTGTGTCAACCAATCAAAAGAATAATCTCACCAAATTTGCCGCTGGTCTGTCCTAGAACAGCCAGCAAGACAAAGACCACAGACGGAGTCATCATCCTGTGGAGGAAGTTCACGTTCAAAAAATGTTATTAAACATTAAATTAAAAACTTATGCATTATTGTAAAGTAGAATGTAAGTTATGACTGTACATGTTTTAAGTACTGGTAAATAAAGAAGTTGTAAAAAGAAGTTTTAGAAGTTTGCTGGAATTGAAATATCGCTTCCTACATGTTTATGGCCGTTGACAGGTAAGTGTTGACTTTTTACTCATAAAGCTTTTATTGAAGGTATTATTGTACTTACAGTAATGAGTGCAGCTGTAGTTGGTCTGCACTAGGGGCTGTTGATAATCGTCAGGATCGTCCCCAGTTTAGTGCATGTGCTGCGTGTTGTAACCCACTACACCTCTCAGCTCTTCTTTGTGAAGTGTGGACAGCGGCGTTCAGAATCCTGTCTATCTTCCAAAATATATAGGCTCATCCAAAATCTGGATTACGTGGGCGTAGTCTAGTGTTATTCCATCCTCCCGAGCCACGCAGGTTTCTGTCGGGCGGGGCCAGATTAACATGTCAGGGAGTTGAACACATTATTTCAGACTCTGAACCCCAAATATATCTGAAACATCACAAGATAAATACATTCATATGATAATGTGTGTCTGTGTGTGTCTGTGTGTGTGTGTTTTGATATTTCCTCATACCTGAGGAGGGGAAAGATTAAGAAATACAACCACCCTAAATATTCAGGTATGTGTATTTCTTCACCCTGACCAAATTAATCTGTTAATGCATCATTTAAAATGAGAAGAAATTGGCCTTTTATTGGTCCCCAAAAGAGAGAAAATGCAGTAGTTGCAGCAGCACAAAAATAGCAACAAGTAGTTAAAGTTAAGTTAAATAAAACTAAAATAAGAAAATAATATAAAAAATACAAAAGTATTAAAGAGCAAATGGAGATGGTAAGGTGAGAGTAGTTCTTAATAACAGCACAGTCATCATGTTAACAGACGATGTGTTTAACCCTCCTGTTTTATAGCATTTAAAGAAAATAATTGATAAAAGATTGTTGAAAAAAGTGAAAGTTTTTTATTTATTGTTTTTATTAAACCTTTATTTAACCAGGTAGGCCGTTGAGAACAGATTCTCATTTGCAACGGCGACCTGGCCAAGAAAAACATAACATACAGTTTCACATTCAATACAATACAGGAATACAGAATACAATAGGTCAATATACAGTTAGTGCAAATTGTGGTCTAGATAGTGATGTAGGTCAGTAGATGTGCAAAAATTGTATGACAACATTGGTGGGAAGAATAACAGTTGAGCAGCCAGGGCAGATGGAAAAGTGCAAAAGAGCATAAACAGATATGATAGCAGTGCAGGTGAAGATATGCAACTATGCAATGGGGCATGGCAGAGATAATGGAATAAGGGTGTGCAAAACAGAGCATGAATGATGGAGAACAGTTAGCATGTACAGTGATCGGACCGGAGCTCAGACAGACGTACTTTGAAGGCAGTTAGTGGGATAAGGGTTTTTATTTTCAGGTTTTTTTGAACTTCATTCCAGTCATTTGCAGCTGAGAACTGGAAGGAGTGGCGGCCAAAGGAGGTGTGGGCTTTTGGGGTGACCAAGGAGATATAACTGCTTGAGCGGAGGCTGCGGGTGGGTAAAGCTATGCATAAGCTAAACATGTCAGAAGAAGCTTCAAAAACATGGGAAAAAACTAACTGACAAAACATCGTAAAAACTGACAAAAGTGTCAAAAAAAGACTTTAAAAGAAAAGTTTTTGATCCAGAAAAACTAAAAGTTGCCGGATTGTACAGGAAGACAACACAAAGGTTAAGGAGTCAGAAGTATTGTTTTTGTGTATTAATACAGGGATGTGATACAAATTATCATCATTATTAGCATATTATGCAGAAACCATTAACATATTTAACAATATAGTATATTATGATATATTATTATGGTTTAGAAGTAAAGTAAATGGATTACATATATGTATGTAATACATTCACTATACACCTATATTCCATCTAAACAAACCAAGTTAAGTCAAACCACCTTCATCATGTTATTTGAACACAGCATACATGTGTTATTCCACCATATCAACTCATATAGGAGTTATAGTAATGTCAGTGTTGTTGAATGTAAATGGACTGTTCTTATATAGTGCTTTTCTAGTCTTAACGACTACTCAAAGCACTTCAACATAGTACAGGAACCATCCACCACACACGTGGTGTACATTTACTTCACACACTGTACACAGCTGCCATTATTTTATATTATTTATTATTATTATTTTATATCATTACACTCTGATGGAGCAGTATAGGGGGCAACTTGGGGTTCAGTGTCTTGCCCAAGGACACTTCGACATGGGACTGCAGGGCCAGGGATCGAACCACCAACCATCCGATTGGCAGGCGACCTCTCTACCACACAGCCGCCCCTGATGTCAATCTTACTGGTTTAATTAGTGTTGTTTTCCTAGGAAAATAATGTATGTATATGAACAAATATGTATACAAAATGACAACATGCAAATCCATTTTACAGTTTTATTTATGTAACATTGGGCTTTATATAACATTTTGCCTGCATTAGACACATAGCCAATTGTAGCAATGGGCTACTGACTAACTGGGAACAATTTACCAGATAACATAACTAGATGTTCCGATACCAGTATCGGAATAGCCTCTAATTCTGCCTAAAATGCTGATATCGGCAAGTACTGGAGTTTATGCACCGATCCAATACGTCATTTAGCCAAGAAAGAAAATCTACTTTACAGTAGTTTCATTTTTTTTCTTCTGTTACACTCACTGTCAAACTGGCATTCATTGTTTGTGTATGATCACAAAGAGTTTAACCTGAGCCACATACAACAATGATAGCAGTACTACCACACCCATACAGGGACAGTACAGCTGTTAAAACATGATTGGCCTCCAACATTTTTAAATCCTGACTTAAAACTCACTTTTATTCATTGGCCTTCCAACCTGCTTGAGAGTTGTATTTTGTATTCTGCATTTTATTTTTCTAGTCTGTTATTTGTTTTAAATGTTTGTTTTGTTACTCGCGTGTTTATAATCAGGTCAATGTCCAGCACTTTGGTCAACCTGGTTGTTTTTAAATGTGCTTTACAAATAAAGTTGGATTGGATTGGATAATAAAATGTAAGCATTTTGAACACACTGGTATGGGATCGGTACTTGGTTTTGGTCGATACACAAGTTCGACGGAATCGGTAAGGAAAAGATTGTATCGGAACATCTCTAAACATAACAGCTTCTTCTGGAAAAGTACAAACAGGTTTTTCACATAAGTAGAAATATCTCAGACCTGTTAAAAGATTTTTTAATTTGTAAAACTGGTGGGGTTTTATGTTTAAAGTTTAATATCATTTTTTCCAAAAGCATGTAAAACATTTGATCAAAACATTTAACAGTAGTAATTTAACTGCTGCGTGGTAAATCTGAGGGCCTGTTGTCTGGATCTATGGCTGTCTCTATGGGGGTGCCACAAGGTTCGATTCTCGGGCAGACTCTGTTCTCCATATACATCAATGACGTGGCTCTTGCTGTTGGGGACTCTCAAATCCACCTCTATGCAGACGACACCATCCTGTATACATCCGGCCCCTCACTGGATACTGTGCTATCAGACCTCCAGGAGAGCTTCAATGTTATTCAGCACTCCTTCTGAAACCTCCAATTACTGCTAAACTCTGGCAAAACCAAGTTCATGCTTTTCAATCGATCGCTGCCCAGCCCTGCCCATCCAATCAGCATCACCACGCTCGATGGGTTGGAATTAGAAAATGTGGCGGTGTACAAATACCTAGGTGTCTGGTTAGACAGTTCCCTCTCCTTCCAGCAACACATAATCCACCTTCAATCTAAAGTTTAAGTCTAGGATCGGTTTTCTATTCCGCAACAGGGCCTCCTTCACTCACGCTGCCAAACTCGCTTTGGTGAAAATGACAATCTTACCAATTCTCGATTTCAGTGATGTCATTCATAGAACTGACTCAAACGCTTTCCTGAAGAAACTGGATGTTGTCTACCATAGTGCCATACGTTTCGTGACTAGAGCCTCTTATAACACCCACCACTACAGCCTCTATGCATTAGTTGGCTGGCCCTCTTTACACACTTGACACCTAACTCACTGGTACCAACTCATTTACAAGTCCTTGCTAGGCAAAGCCCTGCTATACCTACGCTCACTGGTCACCATAGCTTCACCCACCCTCAACCTCCGCTCAAGCAGTTATATCTCCTTGGTCACCCCAAAAGCCCACACCTCCTTTGGCCGCCACTCCTTTCAGTTCTCAGCTGCAAATGACTGGAATGAAGTTCAAAAAACCCTGAAACTCAAAACCCTTATCCCACTAACTGCCTTCAAAGTACGTCTGTCTGAGCTCCGGTCCGATCACTGTACATGCTAACTGTTCTCCATCATTCATCCACTGTTTTGCACACCCTTATTCCATTATCTCTGTCATGCCCCATTGCATAGTTGCACAAATGCACATCTTCC
>NW_027595474.1:42500-50000 GCF_031162955.1 Sander vitreus | reverse complement strand
TAACAGCTGTATACTACTATCCCTGTATAGATGATATGATGTATAACAGCTGTATACTACTATCCCTGTATAGATGATATGATGTATAACAGCTGTATACTACTATCTCTGTATGGATGATATGATGTATAACAGCTGTATACTACTATCCCTGTATGGATGATATGATGTATAACAGCTGTATACTACTATCCCTGTATAGATGATATGATGTATAACAGCTGTATACTACTATCTCTGTATAGATGATATGATGTATAACAGCTGTATACTACTATCTCTGTATGGATGATATGATGTATAACAGCTGTATACTACTATCTCTGTATGGATGATATGATGTATAACAGCTGTATACTACTATCCCTGTATGGATGATATGATGTATAACAGCTGTATACTACTATCTCTGTATAGATGTGATATTATTTCTATCTCTGTTGTCAGTCTGGCTCAGGTTAAACTCTTTGTGAAACATGAACTCTCCAGAACTTTCTGTTATTCTCCAGTTTGTCAGTCAGTTATAATGGAAAAAGAACATAAATAAACTACTTTAACGTATTTTTCTTTAGGGCTTTATTACGTGGTATCGGATCGGTGTATAAACTCCAGTACTTCCCGATACTGATACCAGCATTTTAGGCAGTATCGGAGCCGATACCGGTATCGGAACATCTCTAGTTTAAAGTATTGCAGGTATACAGCTTCCCATTACATTTTATGAATATGATTAGAACCCTGTACATGTCTCCTATACCAGTGGTTTTCAATCGTTTTTCAAAAACCCCCTGCAGTCCTCCAGAGTACCCCTAGGGGGACACGTACCCCCTGCAGTCCTCCAGAGTACCCCTAGGGGGACACGTACCGCCTGCAGTCCTCCAGAGTACCCCTAGGGGGACACGTACCGCCTGCAGTCCTCCAGAGTACCCCTAGGGGGACACGTACCGCCTGCAGTCCTCCAGAGTAACCCTAGGGGGACACGTACCCCCTGCAGTCCTCCAGAGTACCCCTAGGGGGACACGTACCCCCTGCAGTCCTCCAGAGTACCCCTAGGGGGACACGGACCCCCATTTGAGAACCACTGTCCTAAAGCATATGTATATACTAAGGCACGTGTGTCAAACTCGAGGCCCGGGGGCCAAATCCGGCCCCTCACAGGTTTTGATCCGGCCCGCATTTCAATTTAGAGTCACAATACATGTAGGCCCGCCTACTTTTTGTTGCTTTTTCTAAAGTTTTTGGTGTTTTTGTTGCTTTTTTCTACATTTTTGACACCTTTTCCGGCGGTTTATGCACTTTTTTTCTACGCTTTAGGCACTTTGTTTTAACATTTTTGATGCTTTACTCAATGTTTTGCCACTTTTTACGATGTTTTTGGCATTTTTTCAGACAGTTTTGACGTATTTTTTCGGCCTTTTTCCAACTTTTTCAGAGCTTTATTCAACGTATTTGTCGCTGGCGGAGGAACATTTTTGGCGAACGTTTTTTGGGGCTTTATGAGGCCCAAAATGTAAGTGAGAAGACCACAGTACATGAGTCATGCATGTCAATAATCTCTACATGTCTGGCCCTCGATGTGATTCTCATTTTCCAGTGTGGCCCTCTGGGAAACTGAGTTCGACAGACCTGTACTAAGGGAATTCTATCAAAACCTCTGTCATTAACTAGAGGAACTGCCCAAGGTTGTCCTCTTTCACCATCGTTTGCATTAGCAATTGAACCCTTGGCTCAAAACATTAGAGAGACAAAAGAGATCGGAGGTGTCGAGATTGGTAAGAAGGAAAAAAAGTTTAAATTGAGCTTATTCGCGGATGATTTATTACTTTACTTCAGCAATACCATCATCTCAGTTCCACACGTTATGAAAATAATTACAATCTTTTCAGCGATCTCAGGTTATAAAACCAACATTGCAAAAACGGAGCTGTTGGCAACAGACTCTTGTAAAAAGGACTTGGAGAATCTCACACAATTTCGGATATAGAACAAAAATATAAAATAACTTGGAACCTATATTAGCCATGATAAGACCCAGTTGTATAAAGATAACTTTCTTCCAATTGTGAAAGCCTTTGTTGTACCAGAGCTTCATTTAGAGGAGATATAGAGATCTCCCTTTGGACAAACTGTTGTGTCTACCAGAGGAGGACGTTCCTGGACGTTCTTGGAACAGCATCCCAACAAACAGAGAATGTCCAACGTACTGCACGGTTACAAAGCTCCTTAAACACCTTCTTAAAGTCCCCAGTTATGGCGTCATTTCACGATTATTATTGATGTAATCTGCCTGAATGGGAGATAATGTGTTTCTTGCTTGATATTGTATATTGTCATTGTCTGTCTGTGTGTGTGTGTGTGTGTGTGTGTGTGTGTAAGTGTGTGTGTAAGTGTGTGTCTGTGTGTGTGTGTGTGTGTGTAAGTGTGTGTGTAAGTGTGTGTGTGTGTGTGTGTGTGTGTGTGTGTCTTTGTGTGTGTGTGTGTGTGTGTGTGTGTGTGTGTGTGTGTGTGTGTGTGTGTCTGTGTCTGTGTGTGTGTCTCTGTCTGTGTGTGTGTCTGCGTGTGTCTCTGTGTGTCTCTGTGTGTGTGTGTGTCTGTGTGTGTGTGTCTCTGTGTGTGTGTGTGTGCGTGTGTCTCTGTGTGTCTCTGTGAGTGTGTGTCTCTGTGTGTGTGTGTCTGTGTGTGTGTGTGTGTGTGTGTGTGTGTGTGTGTGTGTGTGTGTGTGTGTGTGTGTGTGGTTCTTGCTTGATATTGTATATTGTCATGTCCCCCCCTCTTATTTCATGTTGACTCTGGGAAGGAGTTGCTTGTAATCTCGTACATTCTGTTCTGTTCAATATTTTCTTTGATTTATTTATTTATTGTAACAAATGATTTGATTTTAAGAATCGATAAACGTTTTAATATTAACACGTTTTTAACTCTTTGTGTTTATTTTGCAACAAACAAACAGAAAAAAATCACTTTTTTACACAACGAAGATCAAACTTTTGGTACAAAATCTTAAAAAACTTTTCAATGAACAGAAATCTTTAAATCTACGGACGAATAAAACCTGATGAACCGTCTTCATCTAAACCTCCATCCACTCATTCATTCATCCACTCATTCATTCATTCATCCACTCATTCATTCATCCACTCATTCATTCATTCATCCACTCATTCATTCATCCACTCATTCATTCATCCACTCATTCATTCATTCATCCACTCATTCATTCATCCACTCATTCATTCATCCACTCATTCATTCATTCATTCATCCACTCATTCATTCATCCACTCATTCATTCATTCATCCACTCATTCATTCATTCATTCATCCACTCATTCATTCATTTATTCATCCACTCATTCATTCATCCACTCATTCATTCATCCACTCATTCATTCATTCATCCACTCATTCATTCATCCACTCATTCATTCATCCATCCACTCATTCATCCACTCATTCATTCATCCACTCATCCATTCATCCATTCATCCACTCATTCACTCATCCATTCATCCACTCATTCATTCATCCACTCATCCACTCATCTCATTCATTCATTCATCCACTCATTCATTCATCCATCTCACTCATTCATTCATTCATTCATTCATCCACTCATTCATTCATCCATCTCATCTCATTCATTCATTCATCCACTCATTCATTCATTCATTCATCCACTCATTCATTCATCCACTCATTCATTCATTCATTCATCCACTCATTCATTCATCCACTCATTCATTCATTCATCCACTCATTCATTCATTCATTCATCCACTCATTCATTCATTTATTCATCCACTCATTCATTCATCCACTCATTCACTCATTCATTCATTCATCCACTCATTCCACTTTATAAAAGGGTTCCTGGACGGATATTTTCTCTCTGCTGTAAAAACTAACAAAGTTTTCCAATAAAATCTGAAATTGAAATGTGTGTGTGTGTGTGTGTGTATGTGTGTGTCTGTGTGTGTGTGTGTGTGTGTGTGTGTGTGTGTGTGTGTGTGTGTGTGTGTGTCTGTGTGTGTGTGTATGTGTGTGTCTGTGTCTGTGTGTGTGTGTGTGTGTGTGTGTGTGTGTGTGTGTGTCTGTGTGTGTGTCTGTGTGTGTGTGTGTGTATGTGTGTGTCTGTGTGTCTGTGTGTGTGTGTGTGTGTCTGTGTGTGTGTGTGTGTTCATATTCATACACACAGACAAAGTGTTTCAGTAAATAGCCTCGTCCATGTTGTCATCACTGTCTCCTCCGAACTCTTCTCCGTTATCAAAGTACGACATGACGTAATCCGTCTCCTGCACACAGGGAACATGGGAAAATGACACTGATTACATATTAATAATTATTTTTATTTAACATGAATACAGTTATAATCCACAAGTTGACATGCAGGAATCTTGAAGTTACATTAAAAATGTAAGTTCAGGATTTTCCAACCTGGACTCTCTGTCTCCATGTTTGTGTGTCTGAGTGTCTGATAACAACAATCTCTGAAACTGGTCCAGTATTAAACCAGAACCAAGCTGTAATGTTACCCTACAGGACTAATGTTCAGCAGCAGTCAGCGTCCACTAAAAGTTGTGTTGTTGCTGCTGACAGACTTAGATTATTATTCTAAGAGTCTGACAACATTATGGGATGGATCCCTACAGAGATAGACCTTTTAGTTAAAGAGGAAGATCCTTTTAGTTTAACATGAAACAGCCCCGAAATCACCATCACCAAACTACACCAGACTCCATGTAAATAATCAGGACTTTTATCATCGTAAAACACACTTCATTCAAAGAGGACAGAAACTAAATCAAACTACCAAAAGCCGTCTTGGTTCATCTTTCCACTGTTCCAACAATCACCACTCTGGTTTGGTTGAAATTCAACGCTATTCTCCTCATATATGCTTCCTCTAATATTATTAGGAAACACTCAATTACTGTAACTTTCACCGTTATGCGGATGACACCCACTTATACTTATCAATCAAGCCAGACGAAACCAGTCAGTTAGCTAAACTTCAAGCATGCATCAAAGATATAAAATCATGGATGACCTACAATTTCCTGATGTTAAACTCAAAGAAAACTGAAGTGATTGTGCTGGGCCCCAAACACCTCCGAACCTCATTAGCTAAAGATATAATTACTCTAGATGGTATTGCCCTGGCCTCCAGCACTACTGTCAGAAATATTGTTTTATTTTTTAAATATTATAAATATTTTTGATCAGGATATATGGTTTAATGCCCACTTAAAACAAACCTCAAGAACAGCCTTTTTTCACCTTCGTAACATTGCCAAAATTAGGAACATCCTGTCTCAAAACGATGCTGAAAAACTAGTCCATGCATTCGTTACTTCCAGGCTGGACTACTGTAATTCCCTATTATCAGGATGCAATCAATCAAATAAGTCCCTTAGGACTCTCCAGCTGATCCAGAATGCTGCAGCGCGTGTTCTGACAAGAACTAAGAGGGGAGATCATATTTCTCCTGCATTAGCTTCTCTGCATTGGCTTCCTGTAAAATCCAGGATTGAATTTAAAATCCTTCTTCTGACCTACAAAGCTCTAAATGGTCAAGCACCATCATATCTTGAAGAGCTCATAGTACCTTATTGTCCCACTAGAGCACTACGCTCCCAGCTATCAGAGCTACTCTCGTGGTACCCTAGAGTCCCTAAAAGTAGGATCGGGAGCCAGAGCCTTCAGCTATCAGGCTCCTCTCCTGTGGAACCAGCTCCCAGTCTGGGTTCAGGAGCCAGAGCCTTCAGCTATCAGGCTCCTCTCCTGTTGAACCAGCTCCCAGTCTGGGTTCAGGAGCCAGAGCCTTCAGCTCTCAGGCTCCTCTCCTGTTGAACCAGCTCCCAGTCTGGGTTCAGGAGCCAGAGCCTTCGGCTATCAGGCTCCTCTCCTGTGGAACCAGCTCCCAGTCTGGGTTCAGGAGCCAGAGCCTTCAGCTCTCAGGCTCCTCTCCTGTGGAACCAGCTCCCAGTCTGGGTTCAGGAGCCAGAGCCTTCAGCTATCAGGCTCCTCTCCTGTGGAACCAGCTCCCAGTCTGGGTTTGGGAGGCAGACACCGTTATCACCTTTAATAGTAAACTTAAAACTCTCCTCTTTGATGAAGCTTATATTTAGGGAGTGAGGAGTTGCAGCATTCGCCTAGACCAGCGGGGGAGGGTGTATAACTACAGACACGGCACCTTCTCTTCTGTGCTTCTCTTCATAGTCGTCAGATTCATCTACCAACCCTTATAGAGCTGGCTCAGGTTTGCCTTGGACCAGCTCTTAGTTATGCTATTATAGGTCTAGACTGCTGGGGGACTTCCTTCCTTTGACACACTGAGCTCCTCTCTCCTCTCTCTTTCCATCTGTGTGCATCCATGTCCCAGAAATGCTTGTTACTAACCTAGCTCTGGGGAGCTTATTGCCCGGAGTCCTTATGTTTTTTGTCGCCCAGCATTTTTCCTTGGGTGGCACCTAAATCATGGTGGCAGCTGTCGCCGTGGTCCTACTCCGTGTCCTGCTACGCCCTGCTACGACATGAACTACTACGACTACTATTTCTAGTCACTGTCCCATTATCTTTATTGTGACTATTATTGCCACTGTTCATCACCCCCCCAACCAGCACCGTCAGACACCGCCTACCAAGAGCCTGGGTCTGTCCCAAGTTTCTTCCTAAAAGGAAGGTTTTCCTCACCACTGTCCCACTAAATATTTGCTCTTGGGGGAATTACTGGAATTGTTGGGTCTTTGTAAATTATAGAGTGTGGTCTAGACCTAGTCCCATTTACATGTGGAAATATGCTGGCTCTATACACGCTAAAAGTCCTGATTATTTACATGGAGTCTGGTGGGTTTGGTGATGGGGATTTCGGGGCTGTTTCTGAACTTGTTAAGATGGACATATGAGGCGATTTAAAATAAAAAAAAAGTCTCACCTCCTCGAACTCTTCCTCGTCGTACTCCTCCTCCCCCTCGGCCTCTTCCTCTTCCTGTTTCTTCTTCTTCTCCTCTCCCTCCTCCTCCTCGTCCTCCGAGCTCTGCCCCTCCTCCTTCTTCTGCAGAGTCTGACACAGGAAACGTAAAATAATAATAATAAAATCTGAAACTGAAATGTGTGTGTGTCTGTGTGTGTGTGTGTATATGTGTATGTGAGTGTGTGTGTGTGTATATGTGTATGTGAGTGTGTGTGTGTATATGTGAGTGTGTGTGTGTGTGTATGTGAGTGTGTGTGTGTGTGTGTGTTTGTGTGTATGTGAGTGTGTATGTGTGTATGTGAGTGTGTGTGTGTGTGTAAGTGTGTGTATGTGTGTGTGTGTGTGTGTACGGAAAAGTGTTTCCACTTCCACTAACTGCAAGATGAAAGATGTTGTAGAAGGGATACAGCTACGGCCGGAAGTTACATAAAAATATGCAAAATCTTGCAAAATCTATGTTAATATAATAATATTATAATATTTTCACCCAGGAAATACGTGTTTGTTCCTCGGGAGAGTTTTAACCC
>NW_027595474.1:17500-35000 GCF_031162955.1 Sander vitreus | reverse complement strand
AGGACATGCTATGATACTGGACTGTATGGATGGAGCTACAGGACATGCTATGATACTGGACTGTATGGATGGAGCTACAGGACATGCTATGATACTGGACTGTATGGATGGAGCTACAGGACATGCTATGATACTGGACTGTATGGATGGAGCTACAGGACATGCTATGATACTGGACTGTATGGATGGAGCTACAGGACATGCTATGATACTGGACTGTATGGATGGTAGCTACAGGACATGCTATGATACTGGACTGTATGGATGGAGCTACAGGACATGCTATGATACTGGACTGTATGGATGGAGCTACAGGACATGCTATGATACTGGACTATATGGATGGAGCTACAGGACATGCTATGATACTGGACTGTATGGATGGAGCTACAGGACATGCTATGATACTGGACTGTATGGATGGAGCTACAGGACATGCTATGATACTGGACTGTATGGATGGCAGTGTTAGGGACAGATCAGATGGCCAGAGACTTGAGACTTGACTTGGACTTCCAAAAAATGACGAACATCTCTGGCGTGCGCGCGCGCGTGTGTGTGTGTGTGTGTCTGTGTGTGTGTGTGTGTCTGTGTGTGCCTCACAGGAAACAGAGGTGTAGGTTGTTGGATGGATGGAGGTAAACTGTCTCCTCTGGTGATGCCGACCGCCTCCACGCTGAAAGTCATCATCCTCCGGCCCCGCCCACCACCTCGACCAGCCATCACCTAGAACACGCACGCACACACACACACACACACACACACACACACACACACACACACACACAGAGAGACACAGAGAGAGAGAGACACACACACACACACACACACACACACACACACACACACACACACACACACACACACACACACACACACACACACACACACACACACACACACACACACACACACACAGAGACAATAAAACTGTAGCTGCAACGGTTAGCCAGAAAACATATCTTTGGGTTTTGGACTGAAAAAACATTTAAAGACATCAGCTTAGACTTTGAGAAACTGGGATGGACATGTTTCTCTATTTTCGGACATTTTATACGCCAAACGATTCATCGAGAAAACAATCGGCAGATAAATAAACAATGAAAGTAATCTTTAGTTGCAGCCCTATAAAAGATGGGTTTGGAAAAGAATAAAAAGGCTGAGGCGCTGCAATAGCTATCGCCAAACCCACCAGACTCCATGTAAATAATCAGGACTTTTATCATCGTAAAACACACTTCATTCAAAGTGGACAGAAACTAAATAAAACTACCAAAAGCCGTCTTGGTTCATCTTTCCACTGTTCCAACAATCACCACTCTGGTTTGGTTGAAATAAACCCTTAATTCACCCATTTACATGTGGAGATATGCTGGCTCTCTACACGCTAAAAGTCCTGATTATTTACATGGAGTCTGGTGGAGATATGCTGGCTCTATACACGCTAAAAGTCCTGATTATTTACATGGAGTCTGGTGTAGTTTGGTGATGGTGATTTCGGGGCTGTTTCATGTTAAACTAAAAGGATCTTCCTCTTTAACTAAAAGGTCTATCTCTGTAGGGATCCATCCCATAATGTTGTCAGACACTTAGAATAATAATCTGAGTCTGTCAGCAGCAACATCAGAACTTTTAGTGACTCTAACTGCTGCTGAACATTAGTCCTGTAGGGTAACATTACAGTTAGCAGTTAGCTGCTTCAGTTAGTTGTGTCTGTCGGCAGAATGAAACCAACCTTCAGTTTGTATGTTTTCAGAAGTTAAACCTTCTTCTTCAGACGGAGAAACAGTAAATCCTCTTTGTTTACATCCAGCACCGCGCCATCTTCTCCTTCTACTTCCTCTGCTGCCGGTGTTTAGTTGTCCGGTGGCCCGTTACCGCCCCCTGCTGTCCAGAGAGAGGCACACACACACACACACACACACACACACACACACACACACACACACACACACACACACACACACACACACACACACACACACACACACACCGGGACAAACACCCTATCTGTCTGTGTGTGTGTGAGTCGGTGTGTGTGTGTGTGTGTCTGTCTGTCTGTCTGTCTGTCTGTCTGTCTGTCTGTCTGTCTGTGTGCAGTCTCTACTCTTGTTGCCCAGGGAACAGGAAATTGTTAATTCAGTCCTGCATGATATTAGAAGCTATACAATTATTTAATAAACCTTTTGAATTAGTGTTCACACAATAGTTAAGTAAACTACATTTAGCTTCTTGTCAGTTATAGTTATGAGTTATGTCTACCAAGCTGTCATCCAGAGCCTCTTTACCTCTGAGAAGAAGTACTAGCTAGCTAGAGCACGCTCGTTCAAATGTAAAACGTGGCTGCTATTATTGGCTGCAAATACCAGCTGTCTCATTTCTTTAGATTTATACATGCATAACTCATAACTCTTCTTTATATTGGTTTGTTTAGGTGCACATGTAGAAATTGTGCAACAATGCCGTCAGAGCCTGAGAACATATGCTGCCAGGAGGTGCCACAGGTAACAGGAGGCTGGTTGGAGATGAACTGCAGCTCGCCTGTAAAGTGGACGAGAGCAGGCTGCAGCAGCCGGGGCGGAGAGAAAAGTCAGCTGTCAAGTGGGACAGTTTACAACCGATTCCAGCAGCCTTCAGGCTGAACAGGAAGTCACAGAACCACTCACATCCTGTTAGCTCTGATTATTATTTAATAACATGTCACCAGACCCATATATCAGCTTGTACACAGTCTCCAGCTGTTATAATTAAGACAGAGTAGCTGTCAACATGCTCTACTGTGATCTGGTGCTGATGTTAATCAACAACAGACTGTAGACGATCTGAACGTCACTATCAGCCTCACAACACGTGTTCTGTCCAGAATGAGCCTTTAAATCAGACTAGTAGCTGTTCAAATCCCTCTGATTCACAATCAATAAAAAAGTTGATCATCATGTTGAGTTGATTCTGAACCAATCAGCTGTTAGATCAGCTGAGAGGCCGGCGTTTTCCCAGCATGCCCTGGGTCCGCCTGGGTCTTGCAGTCGTTGGAAAGTAACTGCGCTGCCTGGGTCTCAAACCTGTGGCCGCCGTGATCTCGTGAGGTCATCGCTGAACATGTGTGCATGACGTCAGAGCAAGTCGGACACAAATCTACCCAGCATGCATTGGGCGGCGATCGCCGGTGATCGATTCTGTGAAGACCTGGCTCATCTCCAACGAGCATCATATCTTTCCTACACTTATGCCATAGCAGATACTTACCTTATGTTATGCAAAATAGGTTACAACTGCTGCAGCAGCTGGCTGAAAGGCCTCCATGCATGGTAGACCATCCAGGTTTACAACCTGTTGCCTAAATGTGTTCTCGCTGCAGAACTCATGCAACATTTCCAGGGCTGACCACGGTCCTTTACAGCTAGAGCAGGGAGTTTGAGCTGTAATAACCTACTTATGCTGTTATAGGTCTAGACTGCTGGGGGACGTCCATCCTTTGACACACTGAGCTCCTCTCTCCTCTCTCTTTCCATCTGTGTGCATCCATGTCCCAGAAATGCTTGTTACTAACCTAGCTCTGGGGGGTTTACTCCCCAGAGTCCTCATGTTTTATGTTTTGTTTCGCCCAGCATGTTTCCTTGGATTAGGATGGCACCAAGATCCTGGTTGCAGCTGTCGCCGTGGTCCTGCTGCACTCCCTGCTACATCCTGCTACGCTCTGTGGTGCCCTGCGGCGTCCTGCTCCGTCCTGCTACACCCTGCTGTGTCCTGCTACATCCTGCTACGCTCTGCGGTGCCCTGCTGTGTCCTGCTACATCCTGCTACGTCCTGATACGCTCTGCGGTGCCCTGCTGTGTCCTGCTACATCCTGCTATGCTCTGCTGTGCCACGCTACATCCTGTAACACCCTGCTGTGCCCTGCTATGCTCTGCTGTGCCACGCTACATCCTGTAACGCCCTGCTGCGTCCCTGCTATGCTCTGCTGTGCCACGCTACATCCTGTAACGCCCTGCTGTGTCCTGCTATGCTCTGCTGTGCCACGCTACATCCTGTAACGCCCTGCTGCGTCCTGCTATGCTCTGCTGTGCCACGCTACATCCTGTAACGCCCTTGCTGTGTCCTGCTATGCTCTGCTGTGCCACGCTACATCCTGTAACACCCTGCTGTGCCCTGCTATGACATGAACTGCTACATCTACCATTTGTAGTCACTGATCCATTATCTTTATCGTGACTATTATTGCCACTGTTCATCACCCCCCCAACCAGCACCGTCAGACACCGCCTACCAAGAGTCTGGGTCTGTCCCAGGTTTCTTCCTCGCCACGGTCCCACTGAATGCTTGCTCTTGGGGGAATTACTGGAATTGTTGGGTCTTTGTAAATGATAGAGTGTGGTCTAGACCTCCTCTATCTGTAAAGTATCCTGCGATAACTCTGGTTATGATTTAATACTATAAATTGAATTGAAAATTGAACTTACAGTCACTGTTCATGACATTATCTACTAAATATAATCAGCCAATGCCACTATTTCAGATCATATTTGTTCTTGAACAGTATTATTATAAGTATATAATATTAGTATTTCCTAAGCATAAACTGTATATTACACATACATTCACATGAAATATTTTACAGATATAATAAACATTTATTGACTGCTGTCATTGTACATAGAAACACAGCGTTGAAGGATTCACTGAATCCAAATCAAGAGATGTGAACACAGTAGGGTTGGGTAGCGTTTGGGAACTAAACAACAGTCGGTTTATTGCTGAGGCCATATGGTCAAAATTAAATGATTTAATAATACTGTAATAACTATAACTTATAACAATGATGTATTTCACCAGTAAATTGCTGGTAAACGACAAAAACAACCACCAGATGGGAAAAGGGTATTTTACAATAACATTGAATGCACCATGAGGCTGGCGAGTTTCAAGTGAACGCACCGTCTGTTGTTTTTCTGACTGTTGGATCCTCTCCAGTATTATACAGTCACACTTTACACCACACGTGTCAAACATAAGGCCTGAGGGCCACATCCGGCCCCTCGCAGGTTCTGATCCGGCCCGCATTTCAACTTAGGTTCACAATACATTTAGGCCCACCGAGTTTTTGGTTCTTTTATTTTATTTATTTACATTTTTGGTGCTTTTTTCGACATTTTTGACGCCTTTTACGGTGGTTTATGCACTTTTTTTCAATGCTTTAGGCACTTTGTTTTAACGTTTTCTCAATGTGCTTTTTTCGGCCTTTTTCCAACTTTTTTGGGCGCTTTTCTCAACATATTTGTCGCTGGCTGAGGAACTTTATTGACAAACTTTTTTGGGGCTTTATGAGGCCCAAACAGTAAGTGAGAAGACTACAGTCTGTATGCAATAATACAGTCAAAATATTTGACTTTTTCTCTTAAATAAACACGTCAATAATCTCTACATGTCTGGCCCTTGATGTGATTCTCATTTTCCAGTCTGGCCCTCTGGGAAACTGAGTTTGACCCCCCTGGTTTACGCCGTTTAGCTGTCAGCATTGTAACCGTGTTTAATCCAGCTGGTAGCTAACGGTAAGCTAACGTTAGCTGCTGTTGAGTATAGCGTTAACTAGCCTCACGTGCAGCAAAGTGTCTGTTGCCTCTAATGTCTGTTTCAGAGCATCAGAGAGAAGCGCAGACATATCAGTGGCACCGAAATGAGACACCGAAATCCGCGTTGCTATTCAGTCCGGTAGATACCGGTCATGAAAGCACCGGGTCTCGGTACCCAACCCTTGAACAGACATTATAGAACCTGTTGACTACCAATGTTCATTTCTCAGTTGTTACAGGTTTGTAGCTTATAGACGTTTGGTGAGCTGGTGCTGGGGCTTCCGTGGTCGAAGATACGGGTAGTGATCCCGTCATGTGGGGTACTTTGGATCCAACGTGAGTTTCCTGATGCCCGGGGAAGACATGGAGGCTTCAAATCCCCCCCTTTTTAATTGACTCTTTATACCGAGCTGGCGATGACTTCCTCCTGGTCCGGATGCTCTTATTGTGAAGACCGGTCCGGTGGGATGTTCATCTCCAGAATCTCGTCTCTATACGATGATGGGTCGACAACGACTTTCTCCATGATCACGTCCATCAAATCATCAACATACCCTGTGCAATACACACACGCACGCACGCACGCACGCACGCACGCACGCACGCACACGCACGCACGCACGCACACACACACACACACACACACACACACACACACACACACACACACACACACACACAAACAACAAAAAAGTGAATCACTATCATTTACTAGATTGTTAATATATTGACATTTTGCACTTTGTATTTACTCAGGTATTTAAGTAAAGTTAGTTTTTGTATCTAAAGTACCGTTGCAGTACTTTGTGTCATGTACAATGTAAATGTTTATGTTTTTGAGTGAAAAAATAAAAATACACTAACTGAATGTTGCCTTGGTCTTCACTGGTCTGGCTCGGCTCTCTCCCGTCCTGGATTTTGGAAGAGGATCCCCTGATGATGTGGGGGCTGGTCCTCCATCAGCATTCTCATTATAATGCAGTGCAGCCAGGTACAGTCTGGGACAGGAACAAGAAAACCAAACATGAAAACTACTGCAAGAAATGGGACAATGTTCTCAAAAAGTAAACACAGTTTAATGTACCTGCACAGCATTCCCAGATATGGATAGACCCCGTTTTTTGGAGCGAACTGCAGGATGGCGCTACGGAAGGCCTCCAAAGAGGACGTGTGGTAGTGGGGACTGAGCTTGGCGATGTCCTTCAGGACTGTCTTTTTGGTCAGCTCCTTCTCCAGGCTGTCAAACGCAGGAGTTCCTGCAAGACAAAATCATTATAATAGCCTCTTTCTGACCAAGTAGTTAGAGGAACAGTCCACTTCTAAACAGTTCTACTAACTACTCTCCCCCAAAACCAGTCTTAACATTTGCATTCACACTGGCCAAGTGGCCGTAGGGACTGACCTTTTGTTATTATAATCACAGCCATCTAACCACCACTATGTGGAGAAGGGAAGAGACCCTACCCTGAAGTAGGAGCTGAAAGAGTTACAGTAGCTGTGGTCAGAGGGACTTCATAATCCCCAAATTGGTCCTGTCGGAACAGGAGAACAAAAGGGTTCTAGGAACGGTATGTTCTAGGAACGGTATGTTCCAGGAACGGTATGTTCCAGGAACGGTATGTCCTAGGAACGGTATGTCCTAGGACCGGTATGTCCTAGGAACGGTATGTTCTAGGAACGGTATGTCCTAGGACCGGTATGTTCCAGGACCGGTATGTTCCAGGACCGGTATGTCCTAGGACCGGTATGTTCTACTGAACGGTATGTCCTAGGACCGGTATGTCCTAGGACCGGTATGTCCTAGGAACGGTATGTCCTAGGACCGGTATGTCCTAGGAACGGTATGTTCTAGGAACGGTATGTCCTAGGACCGGTATGTCCTAGGAACGGTATGTCCTAGGACCGGTATGTCCTAGGAATGGTATGTTCTAGGAACGGTATGTCCTAGGACCGGTATGTCCTAGGAACGGTATGTCCTAGGACCGGTATGTCCTAGGAACGGTATGTTCTACGAACGGTATGTCCTAGGACCGGTATGTCCTAGGAACGGTATGTCCTAGGACCGGTATGTCCTAGGAACGGTATGTCCCAGGAACGGTATGTCCTAGGAACGGTATGTTCCAGGAACGGTATGTCCTAGGACCGGTATGTCCTAGGAACGGTATGTTCTAGGAACGGCATGTCCTAGGAACGGCATGCTCTAGGAACGGCATGTTCTAGGAGCGGTATGTTCCAGGAACGGTATGTTCTAGGAACTAGCGGTATGTTCGAGCTAGGAGACGGTATGTTCTAGGAACGGTATGTCCTAGGACCGGTATGTCCTAGGAACGGTATGTCCTAGGACCGGTATGTCCTAGGAATGGTATGTTCTAGGAACGGTATGTCCTAGGAACTGTATGTTCCAGGACCGGTATGTCCTAGGAACGGTATGTTCCAGGAACGGTATGTCCTAGGACCGGTATGTCCTAGGAATGGTATGTCCCAGGAACGGTATGTCCTAGGAACGGTATGTTCTAGGAACGGTATGTCCCAGGAACGGTATGTCCTAGGAACGGTATGTTCCAGGAACGGTATGTCCTAGGACCGGTATGTCCTAGGAATGGTATGTCCTAGGAATGGCATGTCCTAGGAACGGCATGCTCTAGGAACGGCATGTTCTAGGAACGGTATGTTCCAGGAACGGTATGTTCTAGGAACGGTATGTCCTAGGAACGGTATGTTCCAGGAACGGTATGTCCTAGGACCGGTATGTCCTAGGAATGGTATGTCCCAGGAACGGTATGTCCCAGGAACGGTATGTCCCAGGAACGGTATGTCCTAGGAACGGTATGCTCCAGGAACGGTATGTCCTAGGAACGGTATGTTCTAGGAACGGTATGTCCTAGGAACGGTATGTCCTAGGAACGGTATGCTCCAGGAACGGTATGTCCTAGGAACGGTATGTTCCAGGAACGGTATGTCCTAGGAACGGTATGTCCTAGGAACGGTATGCTCCAGGAACGGTATGTTCCAGGAACGGTATGTTCTACGAACGGTATGTCCTAGACCGGGTATGTCCTAGGACCGGTATGTCCTAGAATGGTATGTTCTAGGAACGGTATGTTCCAGGAACGGTATGTCCTAGGACCGGTATGTCCTAGGAATGGTATGTCCTAGGAACGGTATGTCCTAGGAACGGTATGTTCCAGGAACGGTATGTCCTAGGAACGGTATGTTCCAGGAACGGTATGTCCTAGGAACGGTATGTTCCAGGAACGGTATGTTCCAGGAACGGTATGTCCTAGGAACGGTATGTTCCAGGAACGGTATGTTCCAGGAACGGTATGTCCTAGGACCGGTATGTCCTAGGAACGGTATGTTCTACTGAACGGTATGTCCTAGGACCGGTATGTCCTAGGAACGGTATGTTCCAGGAACGGTATGTCCTAGGAACGGTATGTTCCAGGAACGGTATGTTCCAGGAACGGTATGTCCTAGGAACTGCAGAAATCCCTCCGGTCAGAAAGGGACTTTAGTAGAGATGCACTGATTACAACTTTCTAGGCTGATTCCGATTTCATTTTTTCTAAACACTTTACAGCACACACAAATATTTATTTCTTTTCTTTAATAGAACATTTTTTTACACTAAACTTTATGAAAACAGGTAATGGCAATACAATAATATATAAATAAGTGGGGGGGAGTGCATGTCGGAGAATAGCGCTTCACACCGTGAGCGGGCGCACGCCACGGCGGAAAAGGTAGAGAAAGGAGAAAGAGAGGAGGACAAGTAGCCAGCGGAGATAGTGTTGCGTGTGTGTGTGTGTGATGGTTGTGTTAAGAGAGTGTGTGTGTGTGTCCCTGAGAACTGTAAGTGGTAGAACTTGTTTTGTCAGCTCATTGTTAGCTGGAGATTTGGTTCTTTGTGTTCGTCACCTGCTAGCTAGGCTGCACGTGGTCGTTGATTCCATAACGGCCTCGCTCATGTTTGTCTTTTATGTGCATTATATTTACATGCTACAGTAGTTACACTGCATTAAGATAATGTAATTAATAGTGGGTATATTGTTATTATTTGCTAGCCTATATAGAATTCATATGCATTGTGTATGGTAGACTTTACAGTCTTATTTATTTACAGCATTTGAACGGCATACATCAGACAAAATCAGCCAATTCTGGTCACCAGCCGGTCAATCAGTGCATCTCTATTGATTGAATGAAACAAACCTGCTGAGAGCCATTTCCTCTTGTCCCTTGTTTTTCGGATGGTATGGAGGCATTGTGGGAAGAGGGGGTCCTCATGTGTGTGAACGTCCCGGACGTGGTTGAGGAGGGAGGTCCATTTAGCCACTCTCTCCGGCCCCGTTTCGGATGACGCAGCGGTCCAGTAGACGTGGTTCCTGATATCTGGCATCCACCTCTTTACTTTCTCACAGTCCTTCTTTTTGGTCATTTTATCTATTTTCTTTGAAAGTCCTACAAAGCAGAATAAATATATATATTGTTTTCAATAGAAGTTAACCCAATATGAATGTGTTGTGATGAAGCTTAGACTCGCCAGGTATCGGCCTACAAGGTACACCAATACATTCAGCAAATATTTATGCAATTTCCCAACATGACATCATGACTTCGTGTAAACATACACGCCCACTTTCTTAAGCCAAGCGGCGTGTTATCTGTACGCATTTTCAGCTATCTGCATGGATGTCTACGCTGTATTCAGCGGACATAAACATACACGCCATGTGGCGTGTTACTGCGAGAAGAAAGCGACGGTTGAGTTTAGGAAAAGAACAACGGGGTTGGCTTTACACAAACAAGAGAGCGAAGAAACGCCACATGCCACGACGTGAAAGTCCTGTGTTTGACCCGTCCTCCCCCCCGACCATAACCTGACTCCAGGTGGATCGCTTCTCATTTGCTCAGCGTATCCATCTGGGAACTTTCCGTAGGAGAACTTCTGGGAAGGGGCGAAAATCCTGGTTAGCTGATTGGATAAACCATCTGTCCATCACCACCTATGTTGGTGATAGACGGGCCAGATCAACCAATCAGATCAACGATATATCAAACTCTTGCTGAAACCAGTCGGGAGAAGAGCAACAACATCTTTTCCTCTGAGAAAAGCCTCCAGAGCCGTTTACTCTTCTTTCAATGAAGGAATACTTTCTAATTCAGATCAAACTCATGTGATAGCTACGCTCATCTCATCCGTGGAAGCCGCCACGCTGTTTAGACTGAACAGTCGCTTCTCGTTGTGTCACACCTAAACCCGCCTCCAAACCAACGCTGATTGGTCGGTCGTTTGGCGACCGGCTCCAAATGTTCTCTGTCTTAAGACGCCAGACTGATCTGCGAGTGGAAAACTGGAGCTCGCCAGATCAGGACGCTCTCACCAGGCTACCCCGACCAACCTCCCTACACGAATCTTCAGCCTTTCATACTGCTCGCTACGGCGTCAACTCACACTCAATCACAAGGTAACGTAAGTCAATGGAGGCCAAACGGCGTTGATAAACACGCTAAAAGCGAGTATGCGTCTTGATAATACGCCAATAATGGCGTACGGATTGGCGTGTCATACATACACCACTTCATGACATCAGTCTGGATTTTCCCCTCACTTGTAACAAAAGAAATATACTTTTCTCCATGTGCCAGACATCGTAGAATTGGGGGATGTTTTCCTCCCTCAGGAACTTCTGAATTTGCGTGTGGCGGTCGGTGACGATGCAATCGATGGTTACACCTCGCGCACCCAACAAGGACAGGCTCCTCTTCAGGCCCTCTTTCTCCATGTCTGAGCTCCCAACAACCTCATCGCTCTGTCAAAAGAAGCATCAGCATGGATCCATATTTAAAACGTGTGAGATTGGCTACATTTAGAACAAGAAAAGGAAAACAGTAAAATGTCATTGGTCCTGCCCACCTGAACCAGCTGGACATCAACAACAGTGTTGGTGCTGAGGTCCATCATGGTATAGCTACCATATGTTGGACAGTGGCCTGGGGAAACATGATAGTCTATTCATTTACAATCAAACATATCAGTGTTTCCACACATAGACTCATTTGTGGCGGTGCAATCAACACCGGCCGCCACATATTGTGTTTCGTTATTATTATTTTTTTTTTTAACGCTATTTAAAACACAAAGCATATTCATTAATTCATTCAGCTGCATTTCCTTTCCCTGCTCTCCTCCATCTCTCTGTCACACACACACACACACACACACACACACACACACACACACACACACACACACACACACACACACACACACACACACACACACACACAGACACACACACACACACACACACACACACACACACACACACACACACACACACACACACACACACACACACACACACACACACACACAGCGTCTGTCTCCATGAAAATGAGACAAGAAGGCTGCCGGAAATTCACAAGTTCATGAAAGGTTGTTATCTCGTCAACACCTTTACACAATCACTCTGAATACAAGGTTGTCAGTGTGTTAATGTTGGAGTCTCGACCTGACCCTTAGCAAACCCCCCCCCCCACCGGTCTGACACGGGGCAACCGCCCGCCCCCCCAGCGCCACAAATTGCTTTCTAATCTGTGGGAAACACTGCATATCCTAGTCTTAGCATTTCCAAAGAGGTACCTGGAGAGTGAGCCCTCATGTCCCCACCCAGTGTGACTTTCTTGTCTTGGCTGAGCTGCTGCAGCATCCCCTTCTGCCACTTCCTCCAGGTGTGGACTACAGCCGGTTCCACAAACACGCTGGCATGCCGACGGAACGTGTCATACGGAAACATCTGCAGACGCATTGCCTTGAACACCTGATGGTAGACCAAAACAACAACAGGTTTTTATAATATTAAACATATGCCATATTCAACAATGGAGCAAGCTATTCTTTACTCATTCTTCATTTACCCTTTGAAGTTTGAAGAACGAGACTCCACTGAGGTACACTGCAGCAGAAAGCTGAACGTTCCCAGCTGGTGTAGTATCCACAAGAGGCTGGCTTTTCCAACTTCGGGAATACTCACAGTGCTTGCAAAGCTGTTCCACTGATACAAATGTCCCAAGCCTTTGGGTTTTTACAGCGCATGCACGCTTGCACAGAGCACACACCTCAAACAGCTCCATCAGACAGGTCTCATACACTATGTACTTTCTAATCGCCTGGGTGGAAGGGAAGGCAGCATCTCTGGGGGGAGGGAGGGAGGGGGACAGCTTCAGCAATAACCAAACACTTTCACGAAAGCAAAATATAGCAGGACTACTGAAATAGACAAACAAACTGAAAACTGATGATATACATTCAGACAAAGACATTTCTGTAACTCACGACTTGACTGTTGACTCTGTCAAAGCTGAGGCTGAGTCTGCAGGGTCATAGGTTGTGTCTGGCCCTTGAGACGTAATCATTGAGCTGCCCTGGAGAGGGTCCTCCTCCTCCTCCTCCTTGTCCTCCTTGTCCTCCTCGTCCTCCTCCTCCTCGTCCTCCTCGTCCTCCTCCTCGTCCTCCAGGCGAGGTCTCTTAGATGGTCGCTGTATGGCTGTTGACCTTAGATGAGGCAGTGGGGCTATGAAGGGATCAGTGGACGTGCCAAAGTCCTTGCAGGACACAGTAGCCTGGACAGCTGTAACAAAAGTATATTTTCTAAAGATTATTTGTTGTTTTTTCCCCCCTTTATTATAGTGACAGTGGATTGATAGGAAAGGGGGAGAGGGATGGGGGATGGGGGATGACATGCAGCAAAGGGCAGCAGGTCGGACTTAAACCTGTGTCGCTGCAGGACGCCGCCAACATGGGGCGGGCGCTCTTACTGGGTGAGCTAGAGGCCGCCCCACAAAAGTATATTTTCTATGATAACAAGGCATTCTTAGGAGTAAAACATGACAGCACTGCAGCCTGCAGAGGTGCAGCCCCCCCACTCTGATATCTCTCCATTAGTGCATGTAGAGGTACTGAGCATGGGCAGCCCCCCCACTCTGACATCTCTCCATTAGTGCATGTAGAGGTACTGAGCATGGGCAGCCCCCCCACTCTGACATCTCTCCATTAGTGCATGTAGAGGTACTGAGCATGGGCAGCCCCCCCCACTCTGACATCTCTCCATTAGTGCATGTAGAGGTACTGAGCATGGGCAGCCCCCCACTCTGACATCTCTCCATTAATGCATGTAGAGGTACTGAGCATGGGCAGCCCCCCACTCTGACATCTCTCCATTAGTGCATGTAGAGGTACTGAGCATGGGCAGCCCCCCCACTCTGACATCTCTCCATTAGTGCATGTAGAGGTACTGAGCATGGGCAGCCCCCCCACTCTGACATCTCTCCATTAGTGCATGTACAGGTACTGAGCATGTGTGTGTATTGTGTGTAATAACAGCAGAGTGAAAACATTGGAATTTCCCCTTGCGGGATTAATAAAGTATACATTATTATTATTATTATTATATTATTATTATTATTATTATTATTAACACTTGTTAATGCTATGAAACTACAAACCTTCACTTTTGTAATGTGGACGAAGAGTCCTAGAAGAGAGTTGCGTGCCAACATTCCTTCTTTTAGGGGGTTCAGTCTGGCAGCCGATCTCTTTAGTAGCTGGTAACGGTAATGATGCACTGGCCTATATACAAGAGAAATGACATCATCTTACATGTGTAATAACTATGCCAACAGCTACATCAAGACAAAAGGACCACTAATAGATACACTCCAGCAGAAGAAACTCATCACACAGAACGGTGGGCTTTGAGTGGAAATTGTGCTGTGATGTCTCAACCATACACTCGTGTTGCCCTGGACAACGCTAAAGGCCCTGACACACCAACCCGATAATCGGCCGTCTGACAGTCTGGCGAGGTCGGTGACTCGAGTCTGTTCGGAGGAGCTGTCGGCCTTTATTTTGGCCGACCTGACTTGCTGGGTCGGAGGGCGGGCAGTCAGACTCAATGAGCCATCTGATTGGTGGAGAGCTGACCAGGAAACGGGGAGCAGGATGAGCGTGACTAGAGTCTCTCAACATCTGACTAACATCTGTTAAACTGACCTTTGTTGATCTGAGATGAAGACAGATTCAGCAGCTGCACGGCCTGTTTCTCTCTTCACATGTTTCCAGAAACACGTTACGGTGAACTATTTTAGGACAATATGAGATCGTATTCTGAACGAGACGCCATGATGGTCGGGGAGCAGCCAGACCCACGTGACGCGTTCATCCAATCAGCTGCCGGTTTTCATTTTTTGGACGACAATACAGATTAGCGCCGCCTGCTGCTATGGAGACGTGTTACGTCTCGCGCACACGCAGAACGTACGCTCAAGTCGGCGTCCCCTCAGTGTGTTCTGAGGCTTATTTTGGACCTCTGGGAGACTGATCAGTCCCACTGGCTTTACTGACGACGGTCGGCGTCTGGTTGGATGTCAGGGGCTTAAGGGTTTGTATGTGGAGACCATGCTGATTGCTAGAAACTCTGCTACTTGGTTAGTTTGTGTAGAATTGCAAAATAAACAGCTAAATATTTGTACAACTCGACATCTCCCTTGGACATTAATTAGCTGCTAAACAATTTGCAAGATGAGAAAGGTATTACACTGTTTGGATTGTAGGCGAGCTAGCAGCTACTGGAACTGGTGGTGTGGTGTACCAAAATCTACGGTAGCAGCTTGCTAACCTTTGACGACCAAACTTGTAATCTCGACTACACACACTTGTTTCACACTGGAATGTTTTGTGCGCAACATATTGCAGTATAGAAATCTTTTACAAATGCATATGGCTTTGCAGGAGAAACCACGCTGACTACAAACTAGCGCTAGCGGTTAGCCACCTCGTTCTCAATGGCAAAACACTGCTACAACACACACGGGTTCACCCTAATCTACAAAGGAAACTGTATAGAACTACTTACATGTCCCTCATCTGCAGGTATTCCACGCAAAGTTGGAAGAGCGCCCTCTTTTAGTAAAAGTTTCCCGGCTAATCCTGCGTTGTACTGACCCAAGTTGGAGAAACAGTCAGTCTGGAAGTGGTTAGCACACACCAACAGTTTTTTGCCAACTTTAGCAGGGACATTGCCTTCAAAAATGAATTCAAGCCATGGCGCTCTTCTGTCCTCTGTGGCTGGGACACGATGGAGTGTTTTGTGTTCGTCTTTACAGCCAACAACAGAACACTTTCCGTGAGGCTTCGACATGGCGTTGGATAGCTGAGGAGTTCCTGATGTACCTGGTGGGTGGAGACATAGACACTGTAGGTATGCTCTGATGGGAGGGGTGGTGGGTGGAGACATAGACACTGTAGGTATGCTCTGATGGGAGGGGTGGTGGGTGGAGACATAGAGACACACACACACCTGTTGGAGCTGTGATTGGTGGAGCTGTGATTGGTGGAGGAGTCCTGGGGGGCGGAGTCTCAGAGTCTGAAAGAGGAGAAAGGTCCGCTGGAGAAACAGAAAGACAGCGTGTGATTGGTCGGATCAACAGACCAACAAGGATATTTTGGGCCTTCTGTGTCTGTTTTTGTAGCTTGTTTTTAACGGTTTTAAAGGTTTTTCTGTGGCTTTGTTGCCGTTTCCTTAAATGTAACGTGGTTCATTATTTTACAGCTCAAACAATAAATGATCATTAATGAAACTACTTTATAATCAGTGACATCATGAGGTGACTGTTGATCAGCTGTAGTGATCAATGATTGGCTGTTACTGTTTTAACATTCACCTAACATTAACAAGAGAGAGTGTGTCTGTGTGTGTGTGTGTCTGTGTGTGTGTCTGTGTGTGTGTGTGTGTGTGTGTGTGTGTGTGTGTGTGTGTGTGTGTCTGTGTGTGTGTGTGTGTATGTGTCTGTGTGTGTGTGTCTGTGTGTGTGTGTGTGTCTGTGGGTCTGTGTGTGTCTGTGTGTGTGTGTGTGTGTGTGTGTGTGTGTGTGTGTGTGTGTGTGTGTGTGTGTGTGTGTGTGTGTGTGTGTGTGTGTGTGTGTGTGTCTGTGTGTGTGTGTGTGTGTGTGTGTGTGTGTGTGTGTGTGTGTGTCTGTGTGTGTATGTGTGTGTATGTGTCTCTGTGGGTGAGTGAGTGTGTGTGTGTATGTGTGTGTGTGTGTGTGTGTGTGTGTGTGTGTGTGTGTGTGTGTCTGTGTGTGTATGTGTCTGTGTGTGTGAGTGAGTGAGTGTGTCACCTGTCACTCCGTCCATCTCGTCTTCCTCCACTCTGTCGTCCACCTGTTGCCATGGCTCCAGCTCCTCAGCCTCACACTCCATAACCAAATCTGTGTCCATGTTGCTACGTAAACCACATAAACAAAACTTTAAACTAAAGGGTGACCTCTGACCCTCCACCCACCACCATCATCATCATCATCATCATCAGATACTCAGATGTTACTATGTAGTAATCTGTAAAGTAACTAACTTTAAGTAAGTAATTTCGCCTGTTATTTTTGATTCAGATTTTAGATTATGGGATGTGATCCACCAAAGCCCATATGGTCGTAACAATGGGAGCGTCGGAGTACTGGGCATTCCCCCAGAAGGTGAGGAGCTGCAATATCTATCACCAAACCCACCAGACTCCATGTAAATAATCAGGACTTTTATCATCGTAAAACACACTTCATTCAAAGTGGACAGAAACTAAATAAAACTATCAAAAGCCGTCTTGGTTCATCTTTCCACTGTTCCAACAATCACCACTCTGGTTTGGTTGAAATAAACCCTTAATTCACCCATTTACATGTGGAGATATGCTGGCTCTATACACACTAAAAGTCCTGATTATTTACATGGAGTCTGGTGGAGATATGCTGGCTCTATACACGCTAAAAGTCCTGATTATTTACATGGAGTCTGGTGGAGATATGCTGGCTCTATACACGCTAAAAGTCCTGATTATTTACATGGAGTCTGGTGGAAATTATGCTGGCTCTAT
>NW_027595474.1:7500-12500 GCF_031162955.1 Sander vitreus | reverse complement strand
TTAGAGCTATAAGTAAACGTGCTTGGTCGGGACTATTGACGTCCTTTTTGACGCAGTTATGTTAAGGAAAGGGTCGTGGGTGGGCGTACGGTTCTGTGACACGCGGGAGGAAAGAAAAAAGTGACTATAGCAAACGTGACAAGCGGGACATGAACCCCGCTCTCCTGGGTGAAAGTCCTGCGTTTGTTTGACCCGTCCACCCCCCCAACCAACCTCCATATGCAGAAATTCGACCTTACATAGTAGGCTACTCTCTAAATCCTCTATAACTGCTGCTCTCCCCGGTGCCTTACACAAACACGCTGAAAGACGCCTTTTTCGTCGCCTCAGACGTTAAGAGACACTGTCCAAACGTCCTAATTTTACGAGTTCAGAATGAGAACGGTTTGAGGTATAATATCTAACATTTCTGCATTAAAACCAGGGACGTCATTAAGCCTGTTTTAGGGGTGCTGACGCTACCCCAAAGTGTTCATAAACCCCCCCAAATGAGGAAAATATTTTTATTTTTACAGTGCACTCTGTATCACATGTATACATGTATGCATGTATGTATGTATGTATGTATGTATGTATGCATGTATGCATGTATGTATGTATGTATGCATGTATGTATGCATGTATGTATGCATGTATGTATGCATGCATGCATGTATGCATGTATGCATGTATGTATGCATGTATGCATGTATGTATGGATGTATGTATGTATGTATGCATGTATGTATGTATGTATGTGTCTGTTTTATCTGTCTTCTTCCAGCTGCAGCAGATGGACACCATCACACCTGCAGAGATGCAGTACAGACACAAGACCAGCAGGGGACACACTACTCTGAAAACACACACACACACACACACACACACACACACACACACACACACACACACACACACACACACACACACACACACACAAACGAGACACACACACACACACACACACACACACACACACACACACACACACACACACACACACACACACAGACACACACACACACACACACACACACACACACACACACACACACAAAGACACACACACACACACACACACACACGGTTGGTGGAGGAATCAGGAGGTTTGGATAAGATTAGATTTGATGTTAAAGATTTCCAAAAAACCAGAGGTGGAAAGTAACTAAGTACATTTACTCAAGTACTGTAGTTAAGTACAAATGTAAGGGTACTTGTACTTTACTTGAGTATTTCCATGTTCTGCTTCCTTCTACTTGTATTTCACTCCATCTCAGAGGGACGATTTATCAGTCACCAAACAAACTCTGTGCAAGTTTCAGAGTATTTAAGTATCACCACAAAATGTCTCATTTTATTTGTTCATTCATGTATTTTCTGTACATTTTATCACAACTATTGGTACATTACTCTGATTTCAGTCATATTACATGTTTTTGTTTCCATTAAAACTATATATGTATGAATGTATGCATGTATGCATGTATGCATGTATGCATGTATGCATGTATGCATGTATGTATGCATGTATGTATGTATGTATGTATGTATGTATGTATGTATGTACGTATGTATGCATGTATGTATTTATGTGTCTGTTTTATCTGTCTTCTTCCAGCTGCAGCAGATGGACACCATCACACCTGCAGAGATGCAGTACAGACACAAGACCAGCAGGGGACACACTACTCTGAAAACACACACACACACACACACACACACACACACACACACACACACACAGACACACCTTGGTTAGTTTGTGTGTGTGTGTGTGTTTGTGTGTGTGTGTGTGTGTGTGTGTGTATGTGTATGAATGAGTGAATATGACGACATTAAACACAGACCCAGAGTTACATTGTCACATGTGTAACAGGAGACACAAGTTACTCTAATAATAAGGTAGTAACAGATTACTCTGATTCATCAGGTAGTAACAGATTACTCTGGTTCATCAGGTAGTAATAGATTACTCTGGTTCATCAGGTAGTAATAGATTACTCTGGTTCATCATGTAGTAATAGATTACTCTGATTATTATGTTTCTGTTTACCTCTATACTGACGTTTTGGCGTATTTTTTGACATTTGTATCTCTAACCCTTTTTACATATTTCTGTCACTTATAACAAATGTTTTGGCGTTTTTTTTGCCAACGTTTTGTCACTTCGTCCTCCGTTCTGAAAGAAGCCTGAAGGTAAATGTAGTTTTTGACCTTTAAGGCATTGTTTCTCCACAGTTCTGGCTGCTGTTTCCTTGTTTTTGTCTTTTTGTTTTACATTTTTCAAATTTCTGAACTTCCTACAAAAGCTTGAAGTGCCCCCCTACCTGCCCCCCTACCTGCCCCCCTACCTGCCCCCCTACCTGCCCCCCTGTCTGCCTCCCTATCTGCCTCCCTACCTGCCCCCCTACCTGCCCCCCTACCTGCCCCCCCCTACCTGCCTCCCCTACATGCCTCCCTACCTGCCTCCCTACCTGCCCCCCTACCTGCCCCCCTACCTTCCTCCCTACCTGCCTCCCTACCTGCCTCCCTACATGCCTCCATACCTGCCCCCCTATCTTCCCCCCTACCTGCCCCCCTACCTGCCTCCCTACCTGCCCCCCTACCTGCCTCTCTGCTGTACTGTTCTATACTCTACATGACCTAAAACAGGCGTAGAGGCATTTATCAATTTGAACGTGAGCATAGGCTGAGATCAAATCTCACGTCTGGTCTGAACTCGTGTATGTAAGTTTTGGAGTCAGTGTGGCCTTGCGGTGCAGCATATAATCAGTTTAACAGGAGAAGGAGAAGTCATCAGTTTTTACAACAGTGCACACGTACGCTCACGGGCCACGCTGGAGCGCTCCATCGGATTGATTAAGGGCAGATGGCTCTGTCTTTCCTCAGCGGGGGGGGGAGCCTACTATACAAAGGCAGAAAAAGTCTGCATCGTTGTTTTAGCCTGTAGGGTTCTGCACAACATCGAGCAGGAAAACAGGGTGCTATAAATGTAGTGATGGAGCCAGATGACCCGATGCCCAGAGAGCAGAGTCCAGCACAGCCCCAACTGAGGGCTATACCAAGGAGACAGGATATTATTCATCACTTTTAAAAGAAACTTTTCAAAAATCCTATGAAAAATCGAGGAAGGGATGAAGTGACCCTGCCCGGAGGAAGCCTGGGGCCGGGTTTGCCACGGAGCCCGGCCGGGCACAGCCCGAAAAAGCTACGTGGCAGACATCTCTCCATCCCATGGGCCCACCACCTGTGGGAGGAACCGCTGGGGTCGGGTGCGCTGCCACATGGGTGGCAGTGAAGGTCAGGGGCCTCGACGGACCAGACCCGGGCAGCAGAGGCTGGCTCTGGGGACATGGAATGTCACCTCTCTGTGGGGGAAGGAGCCGGAACTTGTGCGGGAGGTGGAGCGCTACCGGTTAGATCTGGTGGGGCTTACCTGTACGCACAGTCTTGGTTCTGGAACCATACTCCTGGATAGGGGTTGGACTCTTTTCTTCTCCGGAGTTGCCCAGGGTGTGAGGCGCCGGGCGGGTGTGGGGATACTCACAAGCCCCCGGCTGAGCGCCGCTACGTTGGAGTTTAACCCGGTGGACGAGAGGGTCGCCTCCCTACGCCTGCGGATTGTGGGGGGGAAAACTCTGACTGTTGTTTGTGCACATGCACCAAACAAGAGTTCAGAGTATTCGGCCTTCTTGGAGACCTTGAGTGGAGTCCTGCATGGGGCTCCAGTCGGGGACTCCATAGTTCTGCTGGGGGACTTCAACGTGCACATGGGTAATGATGCAGACACATGGAGAGGCGTGATTGGGAGGAACGGCCTCCCTGATCTAAACCAGAGTGGTTGTTTGTTGTTGGACTTCTGTGCTAGTCATGGATTGTCTATAAGGAACACCATGTTCGAACATAGGGATGCTCATAAGTGTACTTGGTACCAGAGCACCCTAGGCCAAAGGTCAATGATCGATTTTATAATCGTTTCATCTGATCTGAGGCCATATGTTTTGGACACTCGGGTGAAGAGAGGGGCGGAGCTGTCAACCGATCACCATCTGGTGGTGAGTTGGGTAAGGGGGTGGGGGAAGACTCTGGACAGACCTGGTAAGCCCAAAGGGGTAGTGCGGGTAAATTGGGAACGTCTGGAGGAGGCCCCTGTCCGACAGAATTTCAACTCACACCTCCAGCGGAGCTTTTCGTGCATCCCTGTGGAGGCTGGGGGCATTGAACCCGAGTGGACAATGTTCAAAGTTTCCATTGCTGAATGGCCCCCTTTTTAAAAAGGGGGGAACCAGAGGGTGTGTGCCAATTACAGGGGTATCACACTTCTCAGCCTCCCCGGTAAAGTCTACTCCAAGGTGCTGGAAAGGAGGGTTCGGTCGATAGTCAAATCTCAGGTTGAAGAGGAACAATGCGGATTCCGTCCTGGTCGTGGAACAACGGACCAGATCTTTACTCTCGCAAGGATCCTGGAGGGAGCCTGGGAGTATGCCCAACCAGTCTACATGTGTTTTGTGGATCTGGAGAAGGCGTATGACCGGGTGCCCTGGGAGATACTGTGGGAGGTGCTGCGGGAGTATGGGGTGAGGGGGTCCCTTCTCAGGGCCATCCAATCTCTGTACGACCAAAGCGAGAGCTGTGTCCGGGTTCTCGGCAGTAAGTCGGACTCGTTTCAGGTGAGAGTTGGCCTCCGCCAGGGCTGCGCTTTGTCACCAATCCTGTTTGTAGTATTTATGGACAGGATATCGAGGCGTAGTCGGGGTGGAGAGGGGTTGCAGTTCGGTGGGCTGGGGATCTCATCGCTGCTTTTTGCAGATGATGTGGTCCTGATGGCATCATCGGCCCTGTGACCTTCAGCACTCACTGGATCGGGTTTGCAGCCGACTGTGAAGCGGCTGGGATGAGGATCAGCACCTCTAAATCGGAGGCCATGGTTCTCAGCAGGAAACCGATGGAGTGCCTTCTCCAGGTAGGGAATGAGTCCTTACCCCAAGTGAAGGAGTTCAAGTACCTTGGGGGTCTTGTTC
>NW_027595474.1:0-2500 GCF_031162955.1 Sander vitreus | reverse complement strand
TGTATGTATGTATGTATGTATGTATGTATGCATGCATGTATGTATGTACGTATGTATGTATGTACTTATGTATGTATGCATGCATGTATGTATGTGTCTGTTTTATCTGTCTTCTTCCAGCTGCAGCAGATGGACACCATCACACCTGCAGAGATGCAGTACAGACACAAGACCAGCAGGGGACACACTACTCTGAAAACACACACACACACACACACACACACACACACACACACACACACACACACACACACACACACACACACACACACACACACACAGACACACACACACACACACACACACACACACACACACACACACACACACACACACACACACAGACACACACACAGACACACACACACACACACAGACAAACACACACACACACACACACACACACACACACACACACACACACACACACACACACACACACACACACACACACACACACACACACACACACACACACACAGACAGACAGAGACACACACACAAAGACACACACACACACACACACACACACACACACACACACACACAGACAGACACAGACAGACACACAGACAGACACACACACACACACACACACACACACACACACACACACACACACACACACACACACACACACACACACACACACACACACACACACACACACACACACACACACACACACACACACACACACACACACACACACACACACACACACACACACACACACACATACACACACACACACGGTTGGTGGAGGAATCAGGAGGTTTGGATAAGATTAGATTTGATGTTAAAAATTTCCAAAAAACCAGAGGTGGAAAGTAACTAAGTACAATTACTCAAGTACTGTAGTTAAGTACAAATGTAAGGGTACTTGTACTTTACTTGAGTATTTCCATGTTCTGCTTCCTTCTACTTGTACTTCACTCCATCTCAGAGGGACGATTTATCAGTCACCAACCAAACTCTGTGCAAGTTTCAGAGTATTTAAGTAACATCACAAAATGTCTCATTTTATTTGTTCATTCATGTATTTTCTGTACATTTTATCACAACTATTGGTACATTACTCTGATTTCAGTCATATTACATGTTTTTGTTTTCATTAAAACTATATATATTTAGTCAAAGATACTCATTTAGGCTGAATATAAGCAATATATATTTCCCTCTGAGATGTAGTGGAGTAGAAGTAGAGGGAGCAGAACATGGAAATACTCAAGGAAAGTACAAGTACCCCTAAATGTGTAGGCTACTTAACATACAGGAAAGTTTCTATTTTAGTTTTTGTATAATTGAGTCTTTTCTTCATAACACGTTCTACCTTTACTCCACTTCTCAAAGTCTCTTTGTTGTTACATAACCAGACTACTTTATGAATGAGTGAACATGACGACATTAAACACAGACACAGAGTTACGCTGTCACATGTTTTATTCATCAGGTAGTAACAGATTACTCTGGTTCATCAGGTAGTAACAGATTACTCTGGTACATCAGGTAGTAACAGATTACTCTGGTTCATCAGGTAGTAACAGATTACTCTGATACATCAGGTAGTAACAGATTACTCTGGTTCATCAGGTAGTAACAGATTACTCTGGTTCATCAGGTAGTAACAGATTACTCTGGTTCATCAGGTAGTAACAGATTACTCTGGTTCATCAGGTAGTAACAGAATACTTACTTCCATTAAAGTGAACAGGTTTACTGTTTTTACATGTGACTATAATTCTTCTGTTGTCACGAGTTACACCGTTGTACTGACAGTGGGGGGGAACTGCAGGTGGATTCTGATTCACCAGCTTACAGTCAACAATTATGAACCTAGCTGTGCTAATTCTCATACCGTTGTTGCCATGTGGCACTCCTCCTCCTTTACCACAGATGGCTCGGACGGCGGTCACGTTCCCTGTGATGAAGGTATTGAATACCTTGCAGCTGTTTCTTGGGTTCACGATTCCTCTGGCTTTTATCACCTGGGTGCATTGGACAGCAGTCATCCCAGCGTTGATATGCTTATTTTGAAACTGAGCCCAAGTTTGTCCGTCCACAGAGATCAGAGCAGCAGAGATCAGCAGAACACCAGAAAAGATAGAGATCTTCATGTTGATCTGGAGAATACAGAGTTATAAAAGCTGTTGAGAGTATTACTATATAGGGACCTGTCTAATGTATATGACAGTATTACTATATAGGGACCTGTCTAATGTATATGAGAGTATTACTATATAGGGACCTGTCTAATGTATATGAGAGTATTACTATATAGGGACCTGTCTAATGTATATGAGAGTATTACTATATAGGGACCTGTCTAATGTATATGAGTATTACTATATAGGGACCTGTCTAATGTATATGACAGTATTACAATATAGGGACCTGTCTAATGTATATGAGTATTACTATATAGGGACCTGTCTAATGTATATGAGTATTACTATATAGGGACCTGTCTAATGTATATGAGTATTACTATATAGGGACC
>NW_027595473.1:77500-87500 GCF_031162955.1 Sander vitreus | reverse complement strand
GAGGTGTTCCAGGCACCTCCAGCTGGGAGGAGGCCTCAGGGAAGACCCAGGACTAGGTGGAGGGACGTGCTGCTGGGAGGAGGCCTCATGGAAGACCCAGGACTAGGTGGAGGGACGTGCTGCTGGGAGGAGGCCTCATGGAAGACCCAGGACTAGGTGGAGGGACGTGCTGCTGGGAGGAGGCCTCAGGGAAGACCCAGGACTAGGTGGAGGGATGTGCTGCTGGGAGGAGGCCTCGGGGGAGACCCAGGACTAGGTGGAGGGACGTGCTGCTGGGAGGAGGCCTCAGGGAAGACCCAGGACTAGGTGGAGGGACGTGCTGCTGGGAGGAGGCCTCAGGGAAGACCCAGGACTAGGTGGAGGGATGTGCTGCTGGGAGGAGGCCTCGGGGGAGACCCAGGACTTCTACTTCCTGTTTCATTGCAGTTAAAAACGTGACAGCAGGCAACTCATTCTTAAAAAAGTGTGAAAAAACCCCATCAAAAAACAGAGAGAGAGACAGACAGACAAACAGGCAGACAGACAGACAGACAAAGAGAGAGACAGAGAGCAAAAGACAGACGGACAGAGAGACAGACAGACGGACAGACAGACAGAGAGACAGACGGACAGTCAGACAAACAGACAAATAGAGAGAGAGAGAGACAGACAGGCAGACAGAGATAGACAGAGAGACAGACAGACAGAGAGACAGACAGGCAGACAGAGATAGACAGAGAGACAGACAGACGGACAGACAGAGAGAGAGAGACAGACAGACAGAGAGACAGACAGGCAGACAGAGAGACAGACAGACAGAGAGAGAGAGAGACAGACAGAGAGAGACAGACAAACAGACAGACAGAGAGACAGACAGGCAGAGAGACAGAGATAGACAGAGAGACAGACGGACAGACAGAGATAGACAGAGAGACAGACAGACGGACAGAGATAGACAGAGAGACAGACGGACAGACAGAGAGAGAGACAGAGAGACAGACAGACAGAGAGAGAGACAGACAGAGAGAGACAGACAAACAGACAGAGAGCGAGAGAGAGACAGACAGACAGACAGACAGGCAGACAGAGAGACAGACAGACGGACAGACAGAGAGAGACAGAGAGACAGACGGACAGACAGAGAGACAGACAGAGAGAGAGACAGACAGAGAGAGACAGACAGACAGGCAGACAGAGAGAGAGATAGACGGAGAGACAGACAGACAGTCAGACCGACAGAGAGAGAGAGACAGACCCTTTGTAATAATAACAGACAAATGTAATGCTCGTAAATCTGCGTGTTTAACTGGGATTCAGGTTTTATTATTTATATTGATATTTATTGAACAATAAATAGTTTTGGTGACAGGATGCCGAATACAAAATCACACACAAAGTTACCAAACAACCTTCGGACAGACCGACCAATCACGGGACAGCATCGTATTTACACCAGACTCCATGTTACAAAGAGCTCATTTAACAACAGTGATACCTGTACTCATAAATAAAGACCACACAGTCAGAGGGACGTTTGTCCTTTTCAATGTCTGAATAAAGAGTTCAATCATTTACAGTATTCACATACAGTACGTGTTTGTATTTCTGTGTGAAACTGAAGGAATACTGTTCTGTTGTGAAGAATCTCAGAGCAACTCCCAGAAGACTTTATCGCTGGGTTTCCACAGGCGGCTTCAATCACGGTAGATCATTGTTCTGCAAACATGTCTGTGAGTGTGTGTGTGTGTTTGAGGGTGGGTGTGTGTGTGTGGGGGTGTGTGTGTTTGTGTGTGTCTGTGTGTATGTGTGTGTTTGTATGTGTGTGTGTGTGGGTGTGTGTGTGTTTGTGTCTGTGTGTGTGTGTATGTGTGTGTTTGAGGGTGGGTGTGTGTGTGTGGGGGTGTGTGTGTTTGTGTGTGTGTGTGCGTGGGTGGGTGTGTGTGTGTTTGAGTGTCTGTGTGTGTGTTTGTGTGAAAAAGTGGTGTGGGTGTGTGTGTGTTTGAGTGTCTGTGTGTGTGTTGTGTGTAAAAAGTGGTGTGTGTGTGTGTGTTTGAGTGTCGTGTGTGTGTTTGAGGGTGGGTGTGTGTATGTGTGTGTGTGTTTGAGGGTGGGTGTGTGTGTGTTTGTATGTGTGCGTGGGTGTGTGTTTGTATGTGTGCGTGTGTGTGTGTGTGTGTGTGTTTGAGGGTGGGTGTGTGTGTTTGTATGTGTGTGTGTGTGGGTGTGTGTGTGTTTGTGTCTGTGTGTGTGTGTATGTGTGTTTGTGTGTGTCTGTGTGTGTGTATGTTTGTGCATGTCTGTGTGTTTGTATGTGTGTGTGTGTGGGTGTGTGTGTGTTTGAGGGTGGGTGTGTGTGTGTGTGTGTGTGGGTGGGTGTGTGTGTGTTTGAGGGTGGGTGCGTGTGTTTGTATGTCTGTGTGCGTGGGTGGGTGTGTGTGTGTTTGAGGGTGGGTGTGTGTGTTTGTATGTGTGTGTGTGTGTGGGTGTCTGTGTGGGTGTGTGTATGTGTGTGTGTGTTTGAGGGTGGGTGTGTGTGTTTGTATGTGTGCGTAGGGTAGGTGTGTGTGTTTGAGGGTGGGTGCGTGTGTTTGTGTGTGTGGGTGTGTGTGTGTTTGAGGGTGGGTGCGTGTGTTTGTATGTCTGCGTGGGTGGGTGTGTGTGTGTTTGAGGGTGGGTGCGTGTGTTTGTATGTGTGTGTGCGTGGGTGGGTGTGTGTGTGTTTGAGGGTGGGTGTGTGTGTGTATGTGTGGTGTGGGTGTGTGTGTTTGAGGGTGGGTGTGTGTGTTTGTGTGTGTGCGTGGGTGTGTGTGTGTGTTTGAGGGTGGGTGTGTGTGTGTATGTGTGTGTGTGTGTGTGTGTCTGTGTGGGTGTGTGTATGTGTGTGTGTGTTTGAGGGTGGGTGTGTGTGTTTGTATGTGTGTGCGTGGGTGGGTGTGTGTGTGTAGTGTGTGTGGTGGGTGTGTGTGTGTGTATGTGTGTGTGGGTGTGTGTGTGTTTGAGGTGTGGGTGTGTGTGTTTGTATGTGTGTGTGTGCGTGGGTGTCTGTGTGTGGGTGGGTGTGTGTGTGTTTGAGGGTGTGTGTATGTGTGTGTGTGTGTTTGAGGTGGAGTGTGTGTGTTTGTGTGTGTGTGTGTATGTGTGTGTGTGCTGTGTCTGTGTGGGTGTGTGTATGTGTGTGTGTGTTTGAGGGTGGGTGTGTGTGTTGTGTGTGTGTGTGTTTGTATGTGTGTGTGTGTGTGTGTGTGTGTTTGAGGGTGGGTGCGTGTGTCTGTGTGTGTGTGTGTGTGTGTGTGTGTTTGAGGGTGAGTGTGTGTGTTTGTATGTGTGTGTGTGTGGGTGTGTGTGTGTTTGAGTGTCTGTGTGTGTGTTTGTGTGAAAAAAGTGGTGTGTGTGTGTGTGCGTGGGTGTGTGTGTGTGTTTGAGTGTGTGTGTGTGTGTTTGAGGTGTGTGTGTGTGTGTGTGTGTTTGAGGGTGGGTGTGTGTATGTGTGTGTGTGTTTGAGGGTGGGTGTGTGTGTGTTTGTATGTGTGCGTGGGTGTGTGTGTTTGTATGTGTGCGTGGGTGGGTGTGTGTGTGTTTGAGGGTGGGTGTGTGTGTTTGTGTGTGTGTGTGTGTGTTTGAGTGTCTGTGTGTGTGTTTGTTTGTGTCTGTGTGTGTGTATGTGTGTGCTGTGTGTGTCTGTGTGGGTGTGTGTATGTGTGTGTTTGAGGGTGGGTGTGTGTCTGTGTGCGTGGGTGGGTGTGTGTGTGTTTGAGGGTGGGTGTGTGTGTGTATGTGTGCGTGGGTGGGGTGTGTGTGTGTTTGAGGGTGTGTGTGTGTGTGTGTGTGTGTGTGTGTGTGTGGGTGTCTGTGTGGGTGTGTGTATGTGTGTGTGTGTTTGAGGTGTGTGTGTGTGTTTGTATGTGTGTGTAGGTGGGTGTGTGTGTGTTTGAGGGTGGGTGTGTGTGTGTGTGTGTGGGTGTGTGTGTGTTTGAGGGTGGGTGTGTGTGTTTGTATGTGTGCGTGGGTGGGTGTGTGTGTGTTTGAGGGTGGGTGTGTGTGTTTGTGTGTGTGCGTGGGTGGGTGTGTGTGTTTGAGTGTGGGTGTGTGTTTGTATGTGTGTGTGTGTGTGTGTGTGTGTTTGAGGGTGGGTGTGTGTGTTTGTGTGTGCGTGTGTGGGTGTGTGTGTGTTTGAGGGTGGGTGTGTGTGTTTGTATGTGTGTGTGGGTGTGTGTGTGTATTTGAGATGTGTGTGTATGTATGTGTGTGTTTGAGTGTCTGTGTGTGTGTATGTGTGTATGTAGGTGGGTGTGTGTGTGTGTGTGCGTGGGTGTGTGTGTGTGTGTAGTGGGTGTGTGTGTGTTTGAGTGGAGTGTGTGTGTTTGTATGTGTGTGTGCGTGGAGTGTGTGTGTGTTTGTGTGCGTGGAGTGTGTGTGTGTGTTTGTGAGTGTGTGTGTGTGTGTGTGTTTGAGGTGGGTGTGTGTGTGTGTGTGTGTGTTTGTATGTGTGTGTGTACGTGTCTGTGTGATGTGTGTGTGTATGTGTGTATGTGTTTGAGAGTGGGTGTGTGTGTTTGTGTGTGTATGTGTAGTATGTGTGTGTGTGTGTGTTTGAGAGTGGGTGCGTGTTTGTGTGTGTGCGTGTGTGTGTGTGTGTTTGAGGGTGGGTGTGTGTGTTTGTATGTGTGTGGGTGTGGGTGTGTGTGTTTGAGTGTCTGTGTGTGTGTGTGTGTAAAGTGGGTGTGAGGTGTGTGTGTGTAGCGTAGGTGGGTGTGTGTGATGCAGTGTGTGTGTGTGTTTGAGAGTGGGTGTGTGTGTGTGTGTGTGTTTGAGTGGGTGTGTATGTGTGTGTGTTTGGGGATGTGTGTGTGTGTTTGCGTGTGTGCGTGGGTATGTGTGCTCATGTCGTGGGTGGAGTGTGTGTGTGTTTGAGGGTGGGTGTGTGTTTATGAGTGTGCGTGTGTGTTTGAGGGTGTCTATGTGTGTGTGTGTCTGTATGTGCTGTGTGTGTGTGCTAATTATCTGTGTGTCTGTAGTATGTGTATGTGTAGTGTTTGGGATGAGTAGTGTGTGTCTGTGTAAAGTGGACAGGTGTGTGTGTGTGAGGGTAGGGTGTGTGTTTGCATGTGTAGTGAGTGAGTGTGTATTTGAGGGTGGAGTGTGTGTGTTTAGTGTGTGTGTATGTGTGGGTGTCTGTGTGGGTGTGTGTATGTGTGTGCGTTTGAGTGTGTGTGTGTTTGTATGTGTGCGTGAGTGGGTGTGTGTGTTTGGAGTAGCGTGTGTTTGAGGGTGGGTGTGTGTTTGTATGTGTGTGTGTGTGTGTGTGCGTGGAGTGGGTGTGTGTTTGTAGTGTGTGTGTGTGTGTGTGTTTGTGTGTAGGGTGTGTGTGTGTATGTGTATGTGTGTGTCTGTATGTGCGTGTGTGTGTGTGTGTGTGTTTGAGGGTGGGTGTGTGTTTCAGTATTATAGTGCTTTAAGTGTGTGTGTGTGTTTGAGGGTGGGTGTGTGTGTTTATGTGTGTGTGTGTGGGTCTGTGTGGGTGTGTGTATGTGTGTGTGTGGGGGTGGGTGTGTGTGTTTGTATGTGTGCGTGGAGTGGGATGTGTGTGTGTGTGTGTGTGCGTGGAGTGGCGTGTGTGTGTTTGAGGTGGAGTAGTGTGTGTGTTTGAGAGGTGGAGTGTGTGTGTGTGTATGTGTGTGTGTGCGTGGGTGTCTGTGTGTGTGGGTGGGTGTGTGTGTGTTTGAGTGTGTGTATGTGTGTGTGTTTGAGGTGTGGTGTGTGTGTTTGTGTGTGTGTGTGTTTGTATGTGTGTGTGTGCGTGTGTCTGTGTGGTGTGTGTATGTGTGTGTGTTTGAGGGTGGAGTGTGTGTGTGTGTGTGTGTTTGTATGTGGTGTGTGTGTGTGTGTGTGTGTTTGAGGGTGGGTGCGTGTGTCTGTGTGGGTGTGTGTATGTGTGTGTGTGTTTGAGGGTGGGTGTGTGTGTTTGTATGTGTGTGTGTGTGGGTGTGTGTGTTTGAGTGTCTGTGTGTGTGTTTGTGTGAAAAGTGGGTGTGTGTGTGTGTGTGTGTGCGTGGGTGGGTGTGTGTGTGTTTGAGTGTCTGTGTGTGTTTGAGTGTGGGTGTGTGTGTGTGTGTGTTTGAGGGTGGGTGTGTGTATGTGTGTGTGTGTTTGAGGTGGGTGTGTGTGTGTTTGTATGTGTGCGTGGGTGTGTGTGTTTGTATGTGTGCGTGGGTGGGTGTGTGTGTGTTTGAGGGTGGGTGCGTGTGTTTGTGTGTGTGCGTGGGTGGGTGTGTGTGTGTTTGAGTGTCTGTGTGTGTGTTTGTTTGTGTCTGTGTGTGTGTGTATGTGTGTGTCTGTGTGTGTCTGTGTGGGTGTGTGTATGTGTGTGTGTTTGAGGTGGAGTGTGTGTGTCTGTGTGTGCGTGGGTAGGGTGTGTGTGTGTTTGAGGGTGGGTGTGTGTGTTTGTATGTGTGCGTGGGTGGGTGTGTGTGTGTTTGAGGGTGGGTGTGTGTGTTTGTATGTGTGTGTGTGTGAGGGTGTCTGTGTGGGTGTGTGTGTGTGTGTGTGTTTGAGGGTGGGTGTGTGTGTTTGTATGTGTGCGTGGGTGGGTGTGTGTGTGTTTGAGGGTGGGTGTGTGTGTGTTTGAGGGTGGGTGTGTGTGTGTGTGTGTGTGCGTGGGTGGGTGTGTGTGTGTTTGTGGGTGGGTGTGTGTGTGTGTGTCTGTGTGGGGGTGTGTGTGTGTTTGAGGGTGGGTGTGTGTGTTTGTGTCTGTGTGTGTGTATGTGTGTGTCTGTGTGGGTGTGTGTATGTGTGTGTGTGTGTTTGAGGGTGGGTGTGTGTGTTTGTATGTGTGCGTGGGTGGGTGTGTGTGTGTTTGAGGGTGGGTGTGTGTGTTTGTATGTGTGTGTGTGTGTGTGTGTGTGTGTGTGTGTCTGTATGTGTGTGTGTGTGGGTGTTTGTTTGTGAGTGTCTGTGTGTATGTGTGTGTGTATGTGTTTGTGCATGTCTGTGTGTGTCTGTGTATGTGTGTGTGTGTTTGAGGGTGGGTGTGTGTGTCTGTGTATGTGTGTGTGTGGGTGTTTGAGGGTGGGTGTGTGTGTTTGTGTATGTGTGTGTGTGTTTGAGGGTGGGTGCGTGTGTTTGTGTGTGTGCGTGGGTGGGTGTGTGTGTGTTTGAGTGTCTGTGTGTGTGTTTGTGTGAAAAAGTGGTGTGTGTGTGTGGGGGTGTGTGTGTGTATGTGTGTGTCTGTGTGGGTGTGTGTATGTGTGTGTGTGTGTTTGAGGGTGGGTGTGTGTGTTTGTGTGTCTGTGTCTGTGTGTGTGTCTGCAAAAGTCTACTAGTCTCTTATAGCCAGACCTTCCTCCACAGTGCTGGGCAGGAAGGTCTGTCCAGTCCACACAGCATTCTTGAATGTGAGAAGAGGTTTATTGACATTTATTGACATTTCTTTAAACCAATCACAATCATCGTGGGCGGGGCTAAGCTCCGGACGGAGCCACGGTGCCTCTGCTAAATAGTCTCAGGAAGGAGCTTGTTTTGGTGGAACGTGGACGTTCAAAAGTAGTTTTAGTCGTGCAACAGAAAACTCAGATTGGACAGATAGTCTAGCTAGCTGTCTGGATTTACCCTGCAGAGATCTGAGGAGCAGTTAACCATAGTCCTCACAAATCAGCCGGAGGTTAGAACGCCATTCGTGTTGTTATGATCTGGTTTTAACCCTGGCGCCTTTCCCGGCAGCCTTCCCTTGCTCTTTCTTTACGTCTCTCTGGACGTTTGCTCCCGCCACTTTCAGCCCCAGATCCCTGATGTGGACTCTGACGTTGCCCAAGTTCCTTTGCCACGCAGCGTCCATCTTCACGCTCTTACCTCCGCGGCTTTCACAGGAGTTAGCTTCTCTTTTGGGTGCCGCGTTGGCTGCACCGCCCGCTTTCTTTACTCCCTGGTGCTCCAACGTGTTAGCATCCAACTTAGGGTCCGGCTTTGCGGCGCTCATGATCCCGGCGGTTTTACTTCGCAGCCGTTCCCAAACACAACCGTCAACGACAGTCGCGCTCTCTTGATTCTGTCGTTTCCACATGTTAGCATCCCCTGCAGCTTTAGCATCCCCTGCAGCGTTAGCATCCCCTGCAGCTTTAGCATCCCCTGCAGCGTTTGCATCCCCTGCAGCGTTAGCATCCCCTGCAGTGTTTGCATCCTCTGCAGCGTTAGCATTCCTTGCAGCGTTAGCATCCCCTGCAGCGTTAGCATCCCCTGCAGCGTTAGCAGAGCTCTTGCTTCGTATTCGCGGTGGTTCTTTGGCGTCAGGATTCACAGCGCTCCGACTTCGTAGCCGCTGTGGTTCCCACACGCTAGCACCGACCACTGAATCAGACTTCCCGGAAGTGTTCCCGATGGATTTAGGTACTTCCTGTTGTTGTTCCATGTTGATTTTAGAGTCTGGGTTAGCAGCGTTAGGGATCCAAGTCATCTTACTGCGTTGTCTCTCTTTGGGTTCCCACATCTTAGGGTCTGAATTCGTAGAACTAGCGACCACAGGAACCCTACTTCGCAATCTTTGCGGTTTCCGAGCGTTAGAGTCCACTTTAGAGTCCGGATTAGCAGATTTAGGGATGGAAGTACTCTTACTTTGTAATCTTTCTTTCGGTTCCCACATTTTAGCGTCTGAATTTATAGGATTAGCATCTCCAGGATTCATAGTTTGTAATCTTTGTGGTTCCCGATTCTTAGAATCCGTAATCCCAAAGTCCTTATTGTGTTGTTTTTGCAGTTCGTGAATGTTGGAGTCCATTTTAAGATCTGGATTAGCAGAATTTAGGATCCAAGTAGTCTTAGTGTCTGAATTTGCAGGATTAGGATTCTTACTTCCTAATCTTTGCGGTTCCCATATTCTTGCATTCATTGTCACGTTTGTTTTTGCAGGAATGGAAACCAACGCGTATTTACTTCCTAGCTGCTGTGGTTCCCAGACGCTAGCATCCATTTTAGCCGCTGGACGAGAACATCCCAGATGGCTTTGTCTGGACTCTGCAGACCTATTTTGCGTCACTTTGGCGCCAGCTTCTGTGGCCCTCTGTCTCTGCGGTTGTACTAACGGTGGGAAACGTTGTGGTTGCGGTCTTGGAGGTGGCGTTGGAGGCGGCGAAGCCTCCAGCGAGTCCCAGCGACCGTCCACGAACTCCAGAGAAGAGCCGAGCATGCCAGCAAGCTCCGGCGTGGCTTCCACTAACTCCAACGGGTTTGTGGCGTCCGGTCGGAAGTTGGCGAGCTCGCGCTCGTCCGGGGCCGTGAGCAGCTGCGACAGCGACGCCTGGCGGTAGAACTCGTCCTCGGGGACTGACTGCACGTTGAGCTGCGGGAAGAGGCGCCGGAAAGAGCGAGACGTCATCCGAAGACGGCCCAGGACGTCGGCCAGGAGGAGCCAGTTCCTGCGACTGGAAGACAGAAGATTCATTCAGCAAAAACACAGAAACATGTTCCCCCTCTCATTCCCCCTGCTCTGGTGTTCCCCCTCTCATTCCCCCTGCTCTGGCGTCCCCCCTCTCATTCCCCCTGCTCTGGTGTTCCCCCCTCTCATTCCCCCTGCTCTGGTGTTCCCCCCTCTCATTCCCCCCTGCTCTGGTGTTCCCCCCTCTCATTCCCCCGTGCTCTGGTGTCCCCCTCTCATTCCCCCCTGCTCTGGCGTCTCCCCCTCTCATTCCCCCTGCTCTGGTGTCCCCCCTCTCATTCCCCCTGCTCTGGCGTCCCCCCCTCTCATTCCTCCTGCTCTGGCGTCCCCCCTCTCATTCCCCCTGCTCTGGCGTCTCCCCCTCTCATTCCCCCTGCTCTGGTGTTCCCCCCTCTCATTCCCCCTGCTCTGGTGTTCCCCCTCTCATTCCCCCTGCTCTGGCGTCTCCCCCTCTCATTCCCCCTGCTCTGGCGTCTCCCCCTCTCATTCCCCCTGCTCTGGCGTCTCCCCCTCTCATTCCCCCTGCTCTGGCGTCCCCCCCTCTCATTCCCCCCTGCTCTGGTGTTCCCCCCTCTCATTCCCCCTGCTCTGGTGTTC